>NW_026849194.1:0-55802 GCF_030867785.1 Colletotrichum acutatum
TGGGTATCTGCGATGATCAGTTTCTCCTTTTCCCCCCGCAAGACTCGAATGAAGACTTTAATTGGCCAAAAAAAATAATTGGCTTACTGTTGAGAACACTTCGTAAGATGTCGTGATGACAACGGAAGAGAATTGTCGTAAGACTGCTGTAAGGTAGGTATTGTGAAGCATTGGGGATAGCAGAATGCGTAAACAAGATTCGATTGTGACGGAACGCGGATTGTTGACGGAGGGAAGATAGAAAGAAAAGGAGGGAAGGGAGGGGAAAAGAAGTCACGTTGAAAGGATTTTCTCTTGAGGTCGTTGATGGATGATTCACTCTGCCTATTCCATCATCGACCTCAGTGTCCTCAGTCCCCTTCAAAATTCGCCCATATCTGAAAATCCAGAGACCTAGATGCGGAAGACGCATGAAGCACAAGCTCACGTAGCTCCTACCTCTTTGGCATGCTGGTTTCATCCGGCGTCTGTCTTGCTTGCCTTTGCCTTCCCATGTCACATTGTCATCAAAAGAGGCTCACTTGCATATATCTGTCAATTAGGCGGACGACACAGGGTGAAGGCTCACAGAGACCAACGGCTGTCAGGATTTAAGAATGAATTGCTGAAATCTGCCGCTTTACTTGGCGTGTACTCCCTGCGCTGTGCATCTATCCAAATTGCTCCTTTGTTACTTGACCCCCTTATCATCCCTAGGTAACTTAAGCCCATCTAGAAGGACTCTGGCAATTACTTCCCCGATTGGTCCAAAGGAGAATGATTATTCTACAGTTCAGCAAGCTTTCTTCTAGAGCTAATGTCCTTGAAAAGCCACTTTGTGTAGCTTTGTAGTCATTATGTCGAGACCAAGTTCTATGGTCTTCTGCTCCACATTTCTAAACCCTTCTGGGCGTTATAGTCCCCAAAATACATGTCAAATTGGAAACAGGCTCGAGGAATGTTCGGCCACGAAGGTCAGCAGTAATGGTGAACATGGTGACATAAAGTAGGCATTAAAATCGTCACTTCCTGTAAGCGCACTCTAGAAATATCCCAATCTGGGCTAGGAGAGGCATCTCGTGACCCGACGTAGAATGTAGAAGTTGATCCCCGATTCCTGGCGTGTTCAGATGTTGCTAGGTTGCTTTGCTCAACTACCTTCATTGATAAGATAAGGTTTCCCTTTCACACCAGTTCCAAAACTTGGTTCTTAGAGACTTCTCCCCACTTGATCTAGGCTTCATCCCTTCGGCAATGTCTTCTGGGATACATCCAAACCTTCCCCACGGAATGATGTACGAACCAGACTTCTCTACCGAAACGTCGGGGGAACAAGCGGCGAAGAGCTCACTATATGCGCCATGTCTAGGTCCTTTGAACACGACACCCTGAGACTCGATTAGCTTTGGGACGGGAATTACCATACCAGAGACTTTTAGACATACCATGACGACGCTCATTGCTGCTGGAGCGTGTCTCTGCAACTCTGTTTTGACTAGTCCGGGGTTCACACTCTGTCCCTCAAGTCAGCATGCGTTGTATGTGATCAAAAGGGGGAAATCAAGCTTACCACAGAGATGATGCCATCATCCTTCACTCGCCTTGCAAACTCATCAGCAAGAAAGACGCAGCCGACTTTCCCCTGCATGTAATCGCTCATAGAGTCTCCAGAGAGCTTCGGCGCCCCCTTGGCCTCATCCCAGATCACACCACCCTTGGGTGCTCCAAGCGATATCATACTCGCGACCCAGACCACTCTTACGCTCCCTCTTGGCATTCTTTCCAGCCGAGCGGTAGCTCGAAATCTTTCCTCCAGACACCTCGTTAGAAGATACGGGCCGAGGGCGTTTGTGCCAATCTGTAGCTCGTGGCCTTGGGCGGTTGTGCTGCCCTGAGGCGGCATCATGACGCCGGCGTTGTGTACCAGGACATCCAACCTCGACTCCTTGGCAAGAAAGGATTCGACGGCTGGTTTGACTGTTGTCAGATCTGCGAGATCGAGCACGAGCGGCTCGAGCTTGCCATTGCTCGATGGATGTAGGGCTTTGATGGTCTTTATTGCCGTGACTATCTTCTCACTTGAGCGGGTCGCGATGTAGGTCGTCGCGTTAGCTGCATAAAGGATCTTGCCGAGTTCTAGTCCAATGCCAGATGCTCCGCCGGTGATGATGAACACCTGTATCCTGTCAACTTCGGGCCCTACTTTTTACAATATTTAGCAAAACACAACGTACCCTGCCTGCTTGGTCTGGCAAATTCTGTTCTGTGAAGGTGGGTTTGGGTGGGAAAAGCTGGTTCAGGTTACGATTCAACATTGCGGATTGCGGATGAAGTGATAGGGCTAGAATCAAATGTGGTGACTAGAATAATGCCAGATGTGAGGATCGGGCACTCAGTACTCAAATTTCCCAATTCTCTGATGCCGGACTACATTTGACCTATCTTAGCTCACGAGCTTCGCGAGACTGAGTCTATATAAGCGTCAGGCTTTCTCAATCGCTCACAGCACAGCACATGTGTCGTGGTTTTTTTTTTTTTTTTTTAGTTAGTACTTCCTCGTAAGCCATAGTGGCTTACAAAATTACAGCCCCGGCCTTCAGCAACGTCGTGACCGCACAATAATCAGAGGTGCCTACAGCCAAAAACAGACTCCGGATGGGCTATCGGGCCAAACTCTTGGCTTGATCCGACAGCAGGCAGGATTCGGTAAGGCCTAAAATCGGGTTGATGCCAAAACCGACCCGGTTCGGGATTAATGCAGAAAAATTGCCCTGTAAACCCGAGGCCACCGGGTCCGGACCAGCGCCCCACATGTGAAACCCGCGAAGGATTGCGGAAGGATTCAACATCAATAATGTTCCTCACGACCACCGGTGACGAAAATGCCTCCTAAAATTCCGCTACGTGTGACTTGTCAAAGAGACTGCAATGATTCAGCCGCAAAATTGCGTCTTCGATTGAGAAGGCCCTCTTGATGAAGGAGGCCTCATTGAGCTTCATTTAAAGGTCTAAGCACGATCTCGGGGGAGGCGGCAGTCCATATTTAGGTAATTAGTTGATGCCACTGCGATGAAGTAGAGTTTCGAGATCAAAATTGCCCTTTTGAAAATGAATGATGGTGTTATTGCGGATTGTATTCTATGAGAAAAGCGACACGGTCAACGGTACTGTCTCAAGACAAGACTTCGAACCCTGCAGAGCCTTTACCACAATGCAATTTCCAAACCCATTGTCAACTGATTGAAAAAGAACCGCAGTTCTCTTGATGTGAAAACAGTACAAGGCGAATGATTTGTCAGGTGCGAAAGCAAAGCGGAAAAGAATCAACGGTCTTCACCCCTGCTGTGCCCAGGCGGCAACGATGATCCAAGGGCTAGGAATTCGGGGCAGCGTCAGTGAGGGTTTAAACTAGATGCGAGGTCATGGCTGTAAACTTACGGGGCGCGGGTACCTAAAGTGTCCCAGACAGTGGCGATAATAGCCAATTGTCAATGGTCTTCGCCCAAACATCGCTGACAAGCTTTACGCGGGTCAACTTCTCGAGGTCGGGTGGCGTCTCATCGATCACCAGTGTATCATGATTTCTGCCCGCACGGTTCCCCAACCTATTTTTGAGGGAGAGTAACAGTGCACTCCTTGTCCAGTAGGTCATGAGTTGAGTGTTGGCCCGACCTAACCGGCGAAGTTCGTCACGGTCCCAGCTAGCAATGCAATCTTCCTTAGCAGTGAATATTGAATAGCCAAGTGTCTGGTCATATTTGGTGCCGAAGGGTAAGTCGGAGCCTCTTGCGTCGCAAAACCCGAAACGGAGACGTTCGAGCTCCTAGTCGACTTTGGCCTTCAAAAAGACATCATCTCCACGACAGCGCAGCCGACGAGAACGTGGATCAGACGAGGCGATGCTGATATCATCTCCATGAAGCTTCTTAAAAGGCTCAGCGTCTTCTGTCAAGACTCCAATCTTGATTATGCTATCCTGGGTCTTCCTGACAACAGCACGCGTGGGTTGAGGAACTGGCGTATCGGTGTCCCACTTTGAAAATGCCAATTCCCAGATTTTGGCTCTTGCAGCCTCTTGCGCTTCCGCTGTATCGAGACTCCACAAACGAGAACACTCGTGGTGTCTTCCCATCCAAATGTCGGGAATTCTTTTCTCCGTCGCTGTCAGATCATCATAGCATTTCAACGGCCAGCCGACCTTGGCTCGCTGATCGGATGGGAAGATGACCGGATGTAGTGTACGAATGGCATTGTCGGAAGTTGTATGAGAGATTGGGGATGGGAGAGTGGTTGGCGGCATGGTAGATTGGTTGTTTTGGGCTCCACAGAGAGCGTTGTGAGAGGCTGAAAGGTAGAATGGTGAGCGTCTAGATCTGTGAAGAAAGCGTTGAATTGGTGTGTTGAGTGTCGACCGGCTACTGACTGCTACTGCTGCTGTAATATTGCCGAATGATGCAACGGCCGCGATAATCGTACCGACGGCGGTTTGGGTGTAGGGGAAGTTTAAAGATTTGATGCAGTGGAAAGAGAAGAACATGAAGTTCAAGCGTGTATAAAGTGGGAAATGATGAGAAGGAGGCGAGAGAAATTGGGAAGGTGGAATGAGGGGTGGGTGGAAAGGTGAGAGAAAGCGGAAGGTGAAAGGAGATGTGTGTGTGAGAGAGGCAAGTGAAGGCGCATCCAGGCTCCTCCCCTTCAGGAATCCAAGCTCAACACCGACACAAATCGTACCATAGGCTACCTAAATATTGTGTGAAATCTGAAGAACTGGATAGTAGACCTTGATAACAAGATGGAAGACAAATGTGACCATTGTTGAAGAGCAATGAGGCGTATAACATGGAAAATATTCAACCCGAGCCCGCCAGCCTCAGCTCAGCGCGAAAGACTTTCAGAACCGGATGGCAATCACAAGTCTCGAACTCCTTTCCTGCTTCTTTTTGGGATGTGTAAAGTCAGCAATATCACCTGCCCGCCCACGCCCCAATCCCGGTCTCTCATTCCATCCGTGTCTTCATCGTCGTCTTCACCGTCGTCTTCACCGTCGTCTTCACCGCCGTCTCGGCCCCCATGAGGCGCTCTGGTTCATTCTTGTCACCAAGTGAGTAAACACCACGAAGACCAAGTGACCTAATGGCATCTACCTAGCAAGTTGAGAGAAGGAAGGTACCTCGACCGGGCTCTCTTTGAAACCCCGGCGAGACGCGCATGTTCGAGCCATGGACCAAGGCTCGATGGGGCCTGCGAAAACAACCAAAAGTCCAATATGAAGACGTACGCGTTGGGTACCGTATCTTGAGAAAAGAAAAAATGTGTTTCATGAGAAGTGGGAGGCCGACTCAAGCACTTCTTTCAAGGGAAGGGTCGCCGATTTCAAGAAAATGATGACGCGAAGTGCGGACACCTGGCGTGTTTTCGAGTAACATAGTTGAGGCCTACAATGATATTTTGGCGTGTCCCGGACTTCGCACCTCTCGGCAGATAGATCACTGCGCTGGGCATGTGGATGAGGAGCACTAGTCTGAGATTAACTTCGCGGTACTACCAATCAACCCCACATATCTCGACGGCCTCCCGCGTTGAGTTCTGCATGTTTCAAACAACCTCATCGTATTGGACAGGGTGGGTGTGCTCGAGACCGCTATTCGAGCCTACCGGGAGCTGTCATGTGTCGGATATCGTCCTGTTATCAGCTTTTTGCCGAAAATCTTCACTCAGCATGCCGCGAGCCTGTAGTTCCAAAAGTTCAGATTCTTTCACTAAACTCCATTTCGTCCTTTAATCAAGTACTTTGTCACCTGTGAGAGAGGCCCCAGGCAGAAGGCTATCTAATGGCATTGCCGGGATGCCCTATCATTGAATTGTGGAGCATGATATGATGAAGGTGTTTCCCGCAGAGATAGTTCTGAGGCCTACAAGAATGTGGAAGATCTCCAAGCTTTGATACCTGCGCCATCGGCAGCTACTAGCTCTTGTCAGGTGAAGCGGAACGTAATGTGTGTCTTGGAAGACAGCGGTATGGGTACTGAGTACGTATAAAGAGATATCTGTCTATTATTAAACAGATCATCCCAGCAGCTCCGTACTTTTGTATAATTGAATCAATTCCTTCACCTACAAACCTTTGAATTCATCAGTATCACTACACCAAATCAGTTCCATTACATCTACAGATCTAAGCAAAATGGCAGACCAGACAAGTGTCTATATCTATCATCACGTTTTTCTACCTCCTCAACTGCCTCAATCAGATGACTTCAGCCCGATCAACGAAAGTGCCTTACTCGAGTTCGTCCACGACTCTGTTGCCGAGTTTCGAGAGTACGTTCCTAAGAGCCAAACAAGCTCCGTGAACACTGCCATCGGATTGATGCAGGCCATGGCTCGTCTCCATCAGCCGCTGGGAGATACTGTCGCCATCGATGAATCTGAACTTCTCCAAATTCTTAAGGATTCCGGAGAGAAAGGTGTGTGGTGCCCCTTCACCCCGATTTTCCAACACTAATAACTCTCAAGGGCCTATTGCGAGCACCTTTTCTTTCAACGTCAGAGTCCAGAATGCCGGAGTTCTGATCACGAGGGTCTATGAGGGGATTAGCGTAGAGGCGTTCGAATTGTCTCCGACCAACGAATCAGTCATGTCTACAAAAGGTCGTCTTTGCAGAAGCTTTCCCGGCGTCGGAGTTTCTATTCCTCTCAAGCGTTTCGTTGAGCCAGGGTTCCAAGAGGTTTTAGCTGCGACTCTGGCGAAGATGAGTTCCCAGGCAATTGATGGGACCCAACCACGCGCGAAGAAAGCGGGCCAATTCCTCAATGAAAGCCGCGACACAGCCAATCCCGAAATGATCACCGAATTCATGTACTCGTATCTTCTCGCCAACGGAGAGGCTCTCGCCACAACACGAATTCTGAAGAATACTCGCGAGGAGGTCAATTGGAGTAGTGCTTTGCTCCCATGGCATCGGTCTTCAACTTGGCTGCTCATACGTGTGAGCTTACAACTCCTTTTTACCCGGGCGGCCACGGAAAACAATTCGCATCATTGCCTGTACAAGACATTCATGGCCTTTTTAATGGCCAGAGCACTTGATAGCGCTCTGGCCATCGGATTGCCGTCTGATATGTTGCTCGCAATGGTTTCGAAAATGTCCAGGAGGCTTCTCAAACTCCAGGCTCAGCCTGCCCCGGCTGCAATCGACTTCGTGAAGGAAAATATGTGTCTCGCGAACAAGGTCATTTCTGAGCGATGGACTCGTCTCCAGCAGCATGACTCTCCTACTCTCGGTCCCAAGTTAGACCTTCTACGAACATTGGACTTCGATCGAGACTCCATCATGCGCCTTGAAGACCTCGATTCATTTCTCAGCACTCTTCGCAATCGCACGAGCTCAGCCACGTACCATGAATTTACACCCTCCTGGTCACTGGTTAGCTACTGTCCGTCCGAGCTGCAGCGGGCAATACGCACCCCCGATAACGAACACCTCCATATTCACTTGATCTGTTTCGAACGCTGGGTTGAGATGCATCTTCAGTCTTGGCTTCAAGAACAGCTCAATAACGCATCAAATGACGCATGCTCAACGATCCGGCATGCCATGGAAAGCTACTATGGGTCTGCGAGCTCATTCTATGCCGAGAATCCTGAGACGACGTCTATCATGCTGTTGACAATGTTGGAGCTCTGGGTCGCTTGTGACAAAGCTGCAGTGCGACTCTGCCCGCTTCTGGCAGCGTTTGGTCATGAGATTTCTCAAGGTCCTTTTCAGAACTTACTGCTTCCAACCCATGGCCAAATGGTGAGGCTTCGAGACGCTGAGTTGTACTTGAACCAACGGCATCGCAAGTCGTCTGGCCCATCTATATACAACGAATGCAAAAGCTCGAGCTGTTTCGCAGCGCAGTTCTTTGACGATTCGGATTTGCACCAACAGCTCAAGCGTCGTATCGAAGAAAAGGCCACCCGAAATCGAGAAGCTAAGAAGCAAGAATTTCGAAAACTGAAGAGCCAATATGAGTCACTGATGCAACGACATCGGAACACTTCCTGCGATTATCACCAAACGTATTCAAGGGAGATCTACACATACGTCGACGTTCATAGCCATAATTGCTTACGATGTTCTTACAAAAAGAAAGCTGGCAAGCTGAAAATCGATATTCACGAGTGGCCACTGCCTAGGAACGTGACTGCGGCGAAGTCTACAGTGTTCGAGTTATCGGTCCCAAAATCATTCGGCTACTGGCGAGAGGCTGGCATGTTCATGCTATTCAACGTTCTCAAGGTACACATGATTACATCAAAGCGGCCCCGTGCACACTTTTCTCTGAGAAACTATCAAGCTCTTTCGAGCTTCTATCAGTGCAACATCGAGTCACAGCACATTGGACTTCTGTCCCAGGACAAACCTCACATGTCAACGCATAGAAGATCAGTCTCCGTGGGAACGGCTACTGAGGCCAGTGTCCTACTTGACAATGGTTTGAATCTCGCCTATTTCGACGACAGAAGAGGTTGCTTCATCTCGTCTTTTGATTCATCAGACGAGGTGGCTGATGCATGCACATATCGCTTGCCAAAGCCCTCTAAAGCTTTGCAAAAGTTTCTCTTTCGCCCCTCGTCAAATCCAAGCGGCCCGACTTCCAACACAGTGGTCGCAACGCTGCAGGACTGCCCCGAAGGAATGACACTCGAAGAGTACAAGGAACTTGCTTCAATTCCCCTTGGTCACAGCATTCAGTGGATGAACATCCTTCGTCAACTCTTTGCGTCGACTGTGGATTTTAAAAAGAGGGAAACAGGGCTCATAATTCAACAGTGCATCTATCAAGCTGGGCCGGAAGGAGAAGATGCTTTTAGAAGCTCTCATTCTATTTGCCGAAAGAATTCCTTTACAAGCATCATGTTACAGGGCGTTGCAGAAGCAATGCAGCGATTCAAAGAAAACTGGCAGTCGTCAACAGCATTAGCGTCATTGACGGCAATATCTCGTCGTCTGCTTTCACTGTCTCAGCATGCGGAATTACAACAGAAGTGTCTTGAATGCTTAGCGGAAGCAAGACAAATTGCATTCGCATGGGCGCGCAGCCTTAAGGTCATGAGTCAGAATATTTCTGGCGACAAGGAACGGCTCAACCTGCAACGTCGATCGCTAGAGGTGGCGTTGATATGCGCGGACTCATTCAACGTCGATGAGAATTTCCAAGAGGGAATCTTTTCGACGACTCAGAGCGCGTCGATCTTCTTCCAGTGTTCGTTCGCCATACAAGAGGGCTCGCAGACACTCTTGGGCACTTCGGATACATTTGTTCGGCAACTTTATTGCCGTTGGCAGAAGACTTCCTTGTTGCACTGGGGCTACTTGGCCAAGATGATCCTGTCTCGCAACAGCTGCGCACTTGACGATGCCATTGCTGCAGCATGGTCCGTGTACGAGCCTAGCCATGAGTGGAGTGCCCTGTCAGAGAAGCACAGCTCTTGGTTGACCAGTACCACTACTTCACAAACTGGCCAAATGGCAATCACCTACAACCTTATTACTGGAGAACTGTTAGTGAATGGTGTCCCGCTCGATCATCTGCCGCCGAGTTACCTGAATCATCTTTCCTACCAAGGACTGTTTGGACATATGTCTCTGGAGATCATGCCAACATCGATTCGAGGGATGCGGTTCTCGGCGAAACGACAGTATGCGGGTCATGTGATACACTTGGGCATCGGTCAGGATCTCAGGCACGGAGAGTCTGACCTCTTGGTGCAGGCTTATCACAATAGAAAACGGTTTGATTTGATCCCAAAACGCCTTCTTGTGGGGAAATTTCCCACCGAGTTTGTCGACGACTATGTCCATTGGTACGACTACGATAGGAACTGCGTAGAGTTCTGCCCAAAAGCGAATCCATGGAAACATGATCAGTCGCACTGGAGACTTGTCCCAGCTCCTGAACATAGATGGACGCTTGCGAAAGATGCCACATCTTTGATAGATGTCAACAGTCAATCCGCCATGGCAATCTCCACGATTTTCCGCCCACTTGAGGACCAGTACTCGATCCATATAGTTCATAAAAAGACTGATGCATCCTTATTCGTGGACCTCACCAAAGCTCGACTCGAGTTTACATACCAGTCTGGGAAGACATCGTTGATGTCAAGACAATACCGAGGGATGTCCGTGGACGCGAATCAATCCATCGGTACTTTGGTGGGCCTAAAAGACAAGCTCGTTCTGCGAGTCGACCAGCCTTGCCATGCTGCCATCACTCCTGCCCGCAAAGTTCTCATTCTTGAGGGACGTGTATCCCATCAGAAGTCCGGGGAGCATGTTCAGGTTTGCATCGAGAAAGGCAAGGCAGCTGGCGTGCACCAGTACGATGTGGACGTGAGACTAGGAAGGCTTGTACTGAAAGGCAACCTACAAAGCAAACTGTCCCTATGCTATCTTCATGCCTTGACATCATTTGCGATACCAGACCCTTTGACGGGCAGAACTGGGACAGAAGAAGCTCTTAGCATTCTCGACTCAGCGTCTATACGGTCTTTCAACGTCCTTACTCGCGAGAATCTTGCTCTGCTAGGCCAACTTGCCGAGCTGACGCCGAGTAGAAAATTCTATCCTGAGAATGAACGCGTCATGCAGACTGTTGGATGGTCGCGGCAATTGAGCTTTCTGTCTCAACATGGTTTATTTCACGAGTCTGTCCGCTCCATTGTTCAACAAGCAGAGGAATTGAAGTTCTTCTATCCTCAGCTATATTGCACTCTACCAGAGCTGAACAACCCAGATCGGTTTCTCCTCGATCGTGATAGCTTTCGTTCGTCGGCCTTCCGAGTATCTGGATTTGGTGCTGAGAGTCGAAGCCTAGAACATGACGATACTGGCTATCAGGCAAGAGATCGACGCAGCTCACAGCGACAGTCCCAGGCATTCATGGCAGCCAGTTTATTATCCCGCCAGAGCCCGTCTCTTGTCAAAGCCTTACCCCATGAACTCAAAGGCTCTTTATGGGACTTCCTACAGAGTTATGGTCCAGTAAGTGGTTGTGCTCACGCTTTGCCGACTCAGGAGATAGCCTACAATCCCGAGCTTTTATCTAAGACATCTCAATTCATCGCACGCAATTTCCTGACAATGAAGAGGTCTTTGAGATGGGACGTCAACAAATACCGCCTGATGATATGGCTGGCGACAGTGGCATTCTTCAACGAAGCAGATATGACCATCATCCAGACCCTGGCTTCATTTCACTCGAGAGGCGAATTTGCAGAGATGGTGTCACCGGTGGCAGGCCACTTTGATCTCTCCGAGGGAAAGAGTTTTGTCGCTACGAGGATTCGAAGCTGTCTCAAAAGCAATCTCGTCCCGCTATCGCAATGCCCCGAAGCCAATATGACGCAGAAAGAATCAGACCTGGAGTCATATTGGGAATTCAGAGAACGACAGGAAGAACAATACGGTCGGGAAACAACGAAGGCCGTCGCAGTCCTGGAAGAATTGCTTGGGACACAGTGGCCTTGTAGTGCTCCTGCGATACCACGGCATCACCCAGACAGGAAACATTGGGAAACATACGTCCGCGGGAATGAAGCCCTCCGTGGCATTACATCGTTGTTCGAGAGTTGGCACGACAATCTTCAATTTGACGCCCATCTTCGCGCTATTGCTGACCTCCTACCTTACGAGGTCAGACCTGTGCTGCTCATGGAGCCTAGGTTTTCAGCTCACGAGGTGTCTTCTCACCTATCGGCTCGAAATCAGCGATGCCTAAACGAAGATGATTTGTTCCGAGAAACGACACCACGTTCCGTCAGCGAGCGCCTCGTCATCCTGGATTACGATTCTATCTTTGAGAGCCAGAAACACGCACGTGAGATTGCAGAGGAGTTCAAGCTTCCGAAATTGCTCTCCAGGCTGAAGAATAGGCAACTTGATCAATACGAAAGGCAATACGTTACTGGACTGAGGGCAAGCTTCGAGGCTCTGCAGCTTCACCAGTCGAACGAGGTGTTCACCAAGCCATATTGCGAGGCGTTGATCCCCACTTTGTTGAAATACTTTCAAAAGTGCAAAGGTCATCTTCAGAAACTTCACAATCTCGTCGTGATCGCTCTTTTTGGTCAGAACGGTGGCAATGCTGCCACGAACATCCACAACTTTTACCAACGGCCAAGGTTTTCAACCCTTTTATTTCTGCGAAGGCTAAATCACTTGCATCGAGATAGCACTCCCATTGCTTGGAGGAAGTGCATTGTTCAATATGGGATTGCCGTTACACAACTTCAGCGAGCCGAACGCATGCTGGCTTCCTCCGGCGATGCCGTCGCATTGACGAACGATCTACGTAACTCTGGACATAGCAACTGGTCCCCTGAAGACCACCCCGATACCCTGCTGTTGGAGATTGACAATGGAATCATCGTTCGAGATGTTCAGGCACGGATTGCTGGCCAGATGAGGGACCCTCCAGCAGGGCAGAATGCAGTAATGCAACTGAACATGGGGGAGGGGAAGTCTTCAGTGATTCTTCCCGCGGTTATTGCCGATACCGCCAACGGATCACAGATGCCGAGAGCCATTGTGGCTAAAGCTCAATCAAAACAGATGGCTCAAATGTTGGATGCAACGCTCGGGGGTGGTTTGATTCAACGACAAGTCTTTCACATGCCGTTTTCAAGGGCGCTCAACATCGGTCTTTCTGAAGCCAAGACCATTCACACACTCTTCAAACGGTGTATGAAGTCTAAGGGCGTTCTTCTCATTCAGCCCGAACACATCCTCTCCTTTCAGCTCATGGGGGTTGAAACCGCCATCGCAGGCAAGGCCGATATCAGCCAGTCTCTGATTAGATCGCAACATTTTCTCGACAAGTTCTCCCGCAACATCGTGGATGAGAGCGACGAGAACTTCAATGTCAAATTCGAACTAGTATACACGATGGGATCTCAGCAGCCAGTAGAGCACAGCCCGAACCGGTGGGTGTGCATTCACGAAGTTCTTGGGGTGATGAGAAGATTCCTTCCGGCGGCCCGGGAGGCCGATCCTACTTCGATCGAGGTGTCTAGCTGCCGCAACGGCCGCTTCCCTCGGACACGCATCTTGCGTGAAGGCGCCAGGGATACTTTGCTCAATCTTGTTGCGCGCCATCTAAGTGAAGCTGGCTTGGCTGGCCTACCAATGAGTACTCAGTCACGCTCACTCCAGCAAGCTGTTTACACATACATCACCAAGTACAACCTAACGTCGGCGGAAGCATTAGAGGTTGAGTCATCCATGATTTGGTCACCAGCCACCAAGAACACCCTTCTTCTACTCAGAGGGCTCATCGCCTGTCAGGTCTTCAGTTTTGTATTTTGTCAAAAGCGATGGCGGGTTGATTATGGGTTGGACTACACGCGCGAGCCGGGGACTAGACTCGCAGTGCCGTACAAGGCCAAGGACAACCCAAGCGCTCGATCTGAATTCAGTCACCCGGATGTCATCATCACGCTCACATCGCTAAGTTACTACTACGGCGGATTAAATGATGCGCAGCTTCACCAGACTTTTGAGCACCTTCTACACTCTGATCAGGCAGACATGGAATACTGTGTTTGGGTAGAGGATAGCGAACAGTTGCCGGTATCATTTCATCAGCTATCCGGCATCAATCTCGATGACGGTCAGTGTGTCAGACAGATTTTCCCTTGCATCCGCTACGCAAAGGGAACGATTGATTACTTCCTGCAGCACATTGTCTTCCCCAAAGAGGTGAGGGCATTTCCTTATAAGCTTTCAGCCTCGGGCTGGGACATCGGCAAGGAGACAGCGAACCCAACCACAGGCTTCAGTGGAACAAACGACTCACGTGCTTTCCTCCCCCTGAGTGTCAAGCAACTTGATCTTCCCGATCAGAAGCACACGAACGCTCTAGTACTGGAGTATCTTCTTCAGGACGAAAAAATTCTGTGGCGTTGATGCCATTGAAAAATCCAGCATCAAAGTCAGATGCAGAAACTCTCTTGGAGATGGTAGTCAAGCTGGATCCTCCGGCACGGGTCATTCTCGACGTCGGGGCTCAGATTTTGGAACTCGACAATATTGGGGTCGCAAAACGATGGCTCGAGATGACGGTGGATAACGACAAAACGCAAGCCGTCATTTTCTGCGATGAGGATGATCACATTTGTGTCGTTGACCGCAAAGGACGGATCGAAGGTTTTCAGACCTCGCCTTTTGCCACTCAGACTGACGTCTGTCTTGTTTTTCTCGACGAAGCTCATACTAGAGGCACGGATCTGAAGCTACCGGAGAGTTATCGAGCGGCGGTGACACTGGGAGCGAGTTTGACGAAGGATAGATTGGTTCAAGGTGAGCGTTTCTGACCAATAACATATCATGTGGATGCTCGCTAAGAAGGAATCAGCTTGTATGCGAATGAGGAAGCTGGGAAAAGGTCAGTCAGTGGTATTTTGCGTCCCAGACGAGATCAATCAGAAAATGTCTTCTGCCTTTGATCTCAGCAACAATGTCTTGCAGGTGGATCACATCCTAGAGTGGTCCATCATGGATACATTCAAAGACTTACACCGTGGGATATGGCTGTGGGCGAACCAAGGCCGTCGCTATCAAAATCAGAAGTCTCTCTGGGAGGAAGCAATGATGGACGACGCAAAGACCCTGAGCAAGAGACACGCAGAGAACTTTCTGGAAGAAGAAGCGCAGACACTTGAAACACGGTACAAGCCTATCTGCCAGCTTGTATCAGAAGTTGCACATGAAAGCGACAGAGACCAAGTCGATGGTATTACCAAAAGATTACTCCAATTTGGAGGACTCAATCCGGAGTCCACCAGCTTTCGAGAAGAGCAAGAGAGAGAGCTGTCACCAGAAGTCGAGCAGGAAAGAGAAGTTCAGAGACCACCTGCAGCAAAGCCTGCACGACACGTCATACACCCTGACGTCCGCGCTTTTGTCTCCCACGGAGTGATCAGAAGAGAATCAGAGGGATTCATGCCTGCCTTCAAGTCTTTCGCAGAGACTAGTGCTGCCAAAGAGTACGACGTCAGCCGGATCCCACGGGGCCTCTTGGTCACCGCAGACTTTGCCCGGACAATCGTCCCTTTACACAGAGGCTATGTTTCAGATCTCTTCCAGAGGTCAGTCCAATGGATTTTGACCAGTGTGTCAAAGACAGGGAGAATTACGGTTGCTACGATCATCAGTCCCCACGAAGCCCAAGAGCTTTTGCCAGAGATTGAGAGATCTAGCGTGGTATCTCTTCATATCTATGCCGCGCGACCGAATCTGGGCTTTCGACCTTTGGATAGGTTAGATCTTTACGTGATTCCGCACCAACCGGTTGTCCGGACTCCATGTCATCGACTCGTCACCGAGCTCAACCTCTTCTCTGGTCAACTTTATATCAAGTCGATGGATGATTATCGAGACTTGCGGAAATTCCTTACCTTGGACTCGGAGGACACACATATGGATACCACAGGTGGTCTCGGGGTTGATTCAAATGATATCATGGATCGAGGATCCCTCGTTCAGTTCTTCAAAATGATATTGATGAAAATTCGAAGGAACTGTGAGTCGATAGACAAAACGCACGTTGGACGAATACTAGACCAGCGGGCCTTGGATGCTTCGGACCTAGAAAAGGAGAAATGAACGTACGCGATAGATCCCAACCCGGATTGGAGAGAAGGATGCAACACCGTACGCCGACTACTGGTGTCAGAGTATTTAATAGATTTGATGGTCTTTTTTCACTTAGAATATCTACTTACAGTCCGAATTTACACATCGCCTTATCTCCAATCTTCGGGAAACACTTCAAATGGATGACTGACACTGGCCTGCAATCAAAAACACCACTTCCCCGTATCGAGGATTCAGGTCAAGCCCTTTTCTATCATTTCTATGGAACCGATCATTTTAACATCAAAGATATCCCGTTGCTTGAGTCGGAGCCTCCTAGATCGACAAAAAGCCTCCCACATCACTTTTTATTTGCCAGCCTCAGTACATCTAGCCCATGTCCATTCTTATGTCAGACCCGCTTTCTATCCTGGTCGTATTCTTCCTCCACCCAAGAGCTAAAATTCAAAATTCCGGGATTCTCTCGCTTCGCGGCCGCGACATCGACCCCAAAACCATCAGTGTAGAACCATCTGTACATGGCACCAAACTCGGGGATCATCCAATGGAGGAATCTGACCAGGAACTGGAACGTCTCTGGGATCTCCGCCCCCTTCTTAGACTTGAAAATGGCACTGGCAGCTTCCAGCGTGAGCTCGTCGCCAGCCAAAGGAATCTCCTTGCCAGCGAATTCTTGGGGTTGGAGGAATGCCTTTGCAGCGGCTCGTCCTACATCCTTAACAGAAACCAGCTGTAGAGGCTTATCCTTGACTGCGACTCGCCACGATGTAGCCATGATCTTGATGCCCATTCCCGGCTCCATGTTTTCCATGAACGCAACAGGTCGGAGGATGGTCCAATCCATCTTGCCGCGCGCCTTTTCGACTAGGTGGTGTTCGATGCGATGTTTGCTGACAAAGTGAGATACACTAGGGACGTAGTTGTCGTATGAGCCGTCTCCGCCTCGGTCGATGGAGCTGTATGTGAAGAACTTGATATTGTTGGATAGAGCCGCATCAACTAGCGCCTTGCCTTGGGCTTCTTCGAGCTCCGCCGACGCTCCCTTGCCGATGGCCGTCTGGATGTCCGTTAGCAACATAAACCGATTAGACCAGGATTCCTACACGTACTTGTACACTAAAAACACCCCAAATCTCAGTATGCGAAGAGCTCAAAGCTGCTTTGGCGTCGGAGAAGATAGCGGGGACGTCATTGAGGTCGCCTTGAATGACGATAACCCCACGAGATGCCAAGATTTTGGCCTTAGAAGAAGCAACGTTGCGAGTAACAGCAATGATTTTGTAAGTGCTGCCGGTTTCTGACTCTAGAAGCGCATCAATAACGGCGCCGCCTTGTTTACCGGTTGCACCAGTGACCAGGATCGCCCGACTTGACTGAGAGTCGCTCGACATGGCTAGATAGATATTTTGTGGGTGATTCTTGTTGAGACTTGGTAAGACTGCTTGCATGTATTGTTGGTATGTGATAGTAGTGGTAGTATTGTATGATTTGATATGAGATGATATTAGAGTTGTTGATGATTCTGCAAGGGAAATGGAAGACAAGGAGACATCATCTTTCTTATATCTTCAAACCATCACGCATGCAAACCCAGTTTCACTCTCGAATTAGACCAAATGCATACTCAAGCTCGCCTCTTCGCTTCTCGCGACAGCTAAATCGCCGGACTTCTAGATGATTGTTCATCAATCTTATCTCGTGGTGGTTGCAAACGAAAGGGATGCTACCCCTGGCCTAGTGTAGTGAAGCGACAGGTCTCGCGTGCCGGGCAAACGGACAAAAGCGCGTTTCTGCATGCTTCCTGTCAGCTTAGAAATCAGCACACAATGCTGTTATTCTATTGGCTGACAACACCACAGGAGAATGACGCTGCCCGCCGATGTGCCATTCCAGAGTGTCGGGGATTCGTCAGCTGCATGGGCAACATGAGTCTTACCGCATGCAGACGCTGTAGCTGCGGGCTAACCCGATCGCTCGAATAGGGTATCGGTCGAGTGTCAAAAGGGTAGCTTATATCGACGTGCATACAGCTACTTGTCCTACCTGATTATGGGTCTAACGGCTCAGCACGATCGCCTCCGAGAGCTCTCACGTGCAACCAAATCATGAAAAGTAGATGAGTTACTACTGGTGGGATAAGACTAGGTGAAGAACAATATGTCTTGTCAGCGCTTGAAAGGATCTAGCAGCAGGGCAGGTCATTTGCAAAATCAAAGAGACGACATGAACGTAGAAATATGACTAAACAATCAGAAAAGCCCTCCAGAAGTCTTTGCCCCAAACAGATTCACCCGCATTCCAGCAGCCTTTGGAGTAGAACACTCCGTCCCATTCACACAGACATTAAAGCCACAACAGTTGTCAACCAAACACACACCACCTCCAGTACAGGGAGATGTCGAGTTACACTGATCATACCCAACGCATCTACCCGTCCGGAACCCAATACCCCCGCCCTCCAGAGTCTTGCCGCAGAGACAGTCAGAGTCAGGAATGGAGGCTTCGGGCGGGTAAAACCGTTCCCCATCTTGAACGATGCACGCGTTTGCATTCGGGCAGCATGCAAGTGCTGTCGGGTCCGTGACATTGCGCTCGTACTCTGAGCCTGTTGAGGGTAGGGCCGTTATGTTTGCGAGAGAGATGGGTGTTGTGGAGGTTCCGGCCGTGAAAGTGAGGTTCAACGTCTCAGTCGAGATGAGGGAATGGCAAACTTCAGATTTGATAGTTGTGACACCGTAGCCCTCAACGATATCACCTAGACCCGATCCAGAGCCCGAAGTTGAGTTCTTGAACGTTGCGGCCGAAAAGTCATAGAGATTTATAAAGCTGTCAATGACAGACAGAATTCCGCGACCCGCATCAGAGCCAAGTTGCAGTCCGGCATCAATGAAGGGCTGGAGAAGCTGGTCGACGTTGACGACGCTGACGAGTTGCTGGAAAAGCAGACTCCACACCGACGTGAGGGGTGGACAACTACCAACCAGAGAACCCTGCGTCAAATGATCCAGGGTCTGTTGAACTGACGTCTCACACTCCATGGAATTACTCCCGCTTCCCGGAAATGCGCAATTCGCGACGAAGTCTCCTGTAGCACCTGGGAGGACGATGCATTGAGTATCACCTAGCGCGACTGATACCGGAAGATCGGCACGAGCAGGATTTCCGCACTGGTCTTTGAGATGGAGAGTGATGTCGAATGCGTCCTGTGCCATCTCGGCCAACGTCCCTTTGAATACTGGAAGACGACGCGGATCTGTGCCGTTGACTGGGATATCAGTAGTGTTTGTACAGGTGGAATTCGTCAAAGCGTTGAGCTGCTGGAAGAAACCAGAGATAAAGACGTCAATCTTGGGCGAGCAATTTGCGGAGGCAAAGTGTAAACCGTCGCTGTCGATGGAAAGCACGTTACCGGCTTTGTCAACGATTCCAAGTCTTGATGGATCGGAGACGTCGACGAGAACTGGGTTGGTGGCATTGTCTACGAGACGGAGGTACTGGACGGAGTGCGTAGTCTCATTGAGGTAGAATGCGTCGATATATGGGGGAGTACGGTCGGTGACATTCAGGAGTGACTCGTGCAGTGATGCTGTCGGGGTAGGAAGGGCGTAGCACGAAGTCGCGTTCTGCGCAACAACCACTGAGATACCAGTGAAAGCTGATTCGTAGCTTGAGGTTGAGGTCGCTGAGGTACTTGCCGACGCAGATGGAGAACTAGTCGTGGATAATGAGCTTCCCGCTGTCGGGGCTGTTCCATTGAGAGTGCTCACGAACGTGGCGCCGCCGGTGAGGATAACGGCTGTCGGTGTTACTCGACTCGAAGAGCCCTGTGTCAGGGTACCGAAGATGGTTGAGCCTCCGATCACTGTCCAAGACGAGGCAATGCCCCCAATAACGCTCGTTATGACAGTTGCGCCGGGTGGGGGCTGAACCGGCGCAGAAGTTGGGCTCGGAATTGGACTGATGGTCGAGCCTCCGATTATCGTCCATGAAGAACCAACTCCCCCGATGACGCTGGTAACAACGGTCGCACCAGGTGGCAGATCAGATGCAGCAGACGTAACTTTTGGCACTGGACTGACTGTAGAGCCTCCAATGACCGTCCATGAAGAGGCCACACCTCCGATGATGCTTGTGACAACAACTGCGTCCCCAGTTGTGGTCGGTGTAGGAATAGTGCCGGTGACATTTGTTGAGTTCACGATAGTCGAGCCTCCAATAACAACCCAGGTTGACCCGACCCCTCCTACCACACTCGTGATTACCGTGGCGTCCCCAGATACCGTTGGAGTCGGTGATGTGCCACTGGGGTTTGCGGAGATGGTAGAACCTCCGATTACAGTCCACGACGAAGCAACGCCATCAATGATGCTGGTGATTACAGACGGGGTAGCACTTAGGGTCGGCGAACCAACTACCGTTGAACCCCCGATAACCGTCCAAGTTGAGCCAACACCACCGATTACGCTTGTAATGACGCTGAATACTCCGGTCTCTGTTGCAGATAGAGTCGGAGTAGGCATTGGGACTGTGTTCCCGTCTGACGGAAACCCGACAGTTGAGCCTCCGATCACCGTCCAGGTAGACGCAACCCCTCCAATGACGCTCGTGATGATGCTAACCTCAGCCGTCTGAGATGGGCTCGGCGTGGATGTGGGTGAAGCCGATTTGGGGGAGCTGACAATCGTTGAGCCACCTATCACGGTCCACGTTGAACCTTCCCCATTGATGATGCTTGTGAAGACAGTGAAGGCGCCCGGGATGGTTTCTGAGGGAATCGGAGGTTGAGTAAGTGTGCTGCTGTTGGCAAGAGGACCACCACTGGTGCTTCTGCCGAGAGTGACGACCCAAGTCGAGGCCACGCCGCCGATGTCACTTGTAATTGTGGTGACTGCAGGTGGCATAATGGGCGTACCGATTGTCACTTGTTGGCCAGAAGTACCAGTAGTGCTAAAAGGCCAAGACAGACTCCAAGAAGAAGCTCCATCAGGCAACGTGTTTGTGAGACTGCTGATCGAAGACGATTCAGGAGCCCCAGTGATGGTTGTCGTAACCCCGTTGATAACCGACGTGGTTCTCCCCATGGTCCAAGTCGAACTCGGCTCAGATTTGCCCCCGGAAATCGTCTTGACTGTCGTATAGTTCCCGCTGGTAACCGTAGTGACTCGCGGCACCGCGCCTGTAGACTCAACCGTCCTTCCAGATTGTGTGGGCATACCAACGGTAGAGTCCCCGATCAACGTCACAGTCGACACGAACTCAGTTGCAGTCCCACTAGCTTGACCAGTAATAGTCTTCGTCGTGGGAGACGGGGCGGGCCGACCACCACTGTCGCCATCGCTCACGGACGGAAGACTCTGCGCGATGCTCGTGTTTGGGATCTCGGAGCTATAGATGTAGATTGTGCTGACTTGCGTTTCTGTGACTTTGACTGTGGCGGTAACCTCGCCCCAGCCACACGTTGAGACTGTCTCAGATGGGATAGCTGGACCAGGGAAAGAATATGAGTAGCCCCCGTCGAAACTTGCGTGGGCGGTTGGGATGCTTTGGGTATCCGAGGCTGCCGTGGTTGATGGTGCGTCACTGGCTCCGGGGTCATCGGTTTCAGTAGAGTAGTCGACTGCCGTCGTTGCCGTCGCATTTGCATGGCAAGGAGCTCGAGGTGTTGGGTCGAGACTTAGAAGACAAGAGCACTGTGGCATATTGGTCCTTGATTCTTCACAATCAACAGGGATTGGTATGGGTAAAGTGCAACTTACCGCTGATGATACGGAGAGGGCAGGATAACTCGTCGGAATAGGATCTGGTAGACTCAGCGTGGCAGTGGCTTCGGCAGAGTTTAGGAGCATGGAGCAGTACATCGTTCCGTTGTGCCGCACCATGGCGCGAAGGAGGTTGTCGCCGTGGCATCCATCTGCCACAACCAACGCTGCGCTCCCTGCGAGAAGAATGAGAGATGAGAGAAACATGATAACAAATGATATCGATGTTGAAATTGAAAGACAAAAAGGGAGCGACAGTGGTCAGACTGAGAACGAAAAGAGGGAGGGATTGAGCCAGTGTTGAGGGCGGAGACTGTCGAGCTTCGTCGGCCTCTGGTCCCATTGGGGTTGCTCGTCGCTTTTACCTCCTGTACCTTAGGTCTCCCGAGACCTTTATACAGGATGTAATGAGCTTGACTCACGATACCCTCACGTGTCGCAAGTTGGGTATCCTGTGCCGCTATTCCGGAAGCAAACCACAACGCCGAGACAAGCTCTAGCACCGGACCACTCATCCTACCTAGGCGGACCATTGCCTCGGTGAGAGATTGGGAGACAGCAGTCGCATCACCACGAAACAATATACCCGTGATGCCATCGCTTCCCAGATATCGATCATCAGAGCATCACACTACCACTGACTAGCTATCGTCCGACACCGGGCCCAGCTCCTCCGCGGTACACTACAGCCACCTCGTGCTGCTCAGCTGCATGCGCATCCGAGACCGGCGCGGTACGCCGTCGAGATCATGCAGGTACCAAACTGACAGCACCGAGCTGCAAAACGCCTCGTATTCAATCACCTTTGTGTCTTCGATAGGCTTCGATTCCTGTGCACGAGGCCCATTTCCATCATTCGTTACATTAGGCTGGTAAACGACTGTCGTTTCAGCCATCCTCATCGCTGAGCTCACGATCCACATCTCGTGAGAGTTGAAGTAGTGCTCTCGGCATGGGTAGGGGTATCCTTCGCCAAGCGAATATTGCTGATTCATATCTCCTTATGAAGCGGAAATTCGACCAAAACCTTGTGTCTTCTCGTAGAATGAGACAGAGAAGAGTTGATGAGGGGATAAGATCACGCACATGAGGTTCAACAAGACTGACCCAAGAAGCGAAAGGCGACACAAACTAAAGGTAGCAGTGGCCACCCACAACATTAGAGCAGGCTCAAGTCTGACAAGATGCGTAGAACAAAGCCAAGAAAGCCTCCAATTTTCTTTTCAATCATTACATCCATGATGCGCCTCCCCTCGTACAGTCATTATACCGATGACACACCAAGAACCGACCCATGGCCACCCCAAGGGGCCAACAATATTAACAGGCATGATCAACTGAAAACGCGCGCAAAATAGCACTGAACCCATCATTCGTAAGACTCTCCCCTGTTCTCTCTACCCATATTCCATCATCGTGCCATCGTCGTCTGTTGCGTGGCTTGCTGAATCTGATCTTGACCCTGACCCTGCACGCGTGTCCGCACGATGTAGTCCTGATTCTCGATCGTCACGCTCTTGGTCATGTGGTTCACCTTGTAGACACCAACGAGACGGGCGGCCAGCTCGAACATGTTGTTTCGGAGCGAAATGACAATGAACTGGGCGTTCTTCGTGCGCTCCTTGATGTAGTTGGCAACAATTGAGACCTGGAAATGACAAAGTTAGCAAGGATGAATCGCGGCAGGAACCAATAGCGAGGGTATGAACTTACGTTTCTGAAATCCAACGCAGCATCAATCTCGTCCATGACGTACAGAGGCGTCGGCTTGTAGTGATGCAGAGCAAAGACAAGCGCCAAACTGCTTAGTGTCTTCTCACCACCAGACAAGTTGCTGATGTTCTTCCATGACTTCTTCGGGGGCATGACACTGAAGAGGATACCTTCGCTGAAGGGGTCCAGGGAGTCGACCAATTCAAGCTCGGCGTTACCACCCATCGTAATCATTTGGTACATCTCCTTGAGGCGGAGAGAGATGGTGCTGAAGCCCTCCATGAAGCCCTCCAGCCGCAGGCGACGGAGTTCGTCGCAGCGCTTCTTGGCGGCGTCGCGTTGGTCGACGGCGGTCTGAAGGTCTGATGAGCGGGCGGCGTGCTCCTCGACGCGGCGGCGGTACTC
This sequence comes from Colletotrichum acutatum, assembly GCF_030867785.1. NCBI lineage: Eukaryota > Fungi > Ascomycota > Sordariomycetes > Glomerellales > Glomerellaceae > Colletotrichum > Colletotrichum acutatum. Next base: position 23,501 of record NW_026849194.1, read on the forward strand.
GGCGAGAACACCGAGATCGACATTGACGTTTTGTGTCTTCTCCTCGAGGGCGGCAATTTCCCCCTTGAGTTTCTCCTTGCTCATGTCCGCAAGCTCATCAGGAGTGTAAACGGGCAGCTCGAGTGCTTGACTGCTTGGCTGAGATGGCAGCTGAGACTCGTCAGACTCTCCCTCCTCATCCTCGTCCTCGGCTTCGGCAGATGGTTGGGAGATCTCGCCAGTGACCGCGTCCTGGGTCACTGTCTTGTCACCATCGGCTTCTGCATCATCCTCTCCCTCGGCAGCTGCCGGTGCAGGGGTAGCCTTGGGAGCAGGGTTGGAGGTGCCGGTCAAGTCGTCCACATTCTGCAGCACCAGCTTCGACAGCTTATCGTTCCAGTACATGAGTCTCTTCTGGTTCTCAGTCAGGACCTTCTGGTTCTCCTCAAGCTTATTGCGCATCTCGATCTCGCTGGCTCGAGTAGCATTCAATTCGGCAGTCTTTTCATCGAGCTCGGCCTTGAGGGATGTCAGCTCTTGTTTCTTAGCTGCCAAACTCTCCTCGGCCTCGTCGACTTGGCCTTGAAGAGACTCGGCCTTCTCGCCTTGGTTTTCAATCTCGTGCTCGAGCTTTTCAAGGTCGCGAATAGCCACCTCAATGTCCTTGGTGGCCTTGGCGTGGTCTCTCTCAAGCTTAGTCTTTTGCTTCTCAGCCTTGACCTTGCGAACTTCGGCGTTGGATGTTTCCTCGTTTTGAGAGACGATCTCCTCCTTCAGAGAATCGACGTTGGCTTTCTGAAGGCGCAACTTCTCACCACCAACCTGCATGATCTTGTCTTGGAGAGCCTTGATCTCTTCCTCAACTCCAGATGTCTCGTCATGGAGCTTCTCAACCTCCTTGTTGAGCTTAGCGATCTCCTTGCGAAGAGCCGCGATACGGTTGTCATCTGAGGCGGAGGGTTGGTGCTCCTTGCTCAGCTCCTTGATGCGACGATGGGCATCGGCCAAGTTCCTAGCCGCGCTGTCAATCTCGAGAGTGATCTTCTGCATCTTGGTGTCGAGCATAGGGATCTGATCGTTGAGTTCGCGCACTCTTGTCTCAAGCTCGCGCTGCTGCTCCTGGAAGTCTTGGAACTTCTCCTCGAGAACATCGCGGTCTTCCTCAAGCTTCGAGACCTGTTCCTTGGAAGTCTCGGCAACGAGCTTCGAAGACATCAGACCTCGCTTGACAGTTGTACCACCACCAGACATGGTACCAGACTTGTCAATCAGCTCGCCGGCCAAGGTAACCACACGCCATCTCCTGGCGCCGTAAGCGATCCTGTTGGCTTGGGCCAAGTCGTTGGCCACCAGGGTATCTTGAAGGGCGTGGTAAAATGCTGGGCGAAACCTCTCCTCCTTGGGGTTGACCAGGTCAAAGAGGCGAGGCGCATTCTCGGGGGTTTGGATGGCGTTCATGTCTCGAACTCTCAGCTTGTCCAAACACATAAAGTTACCACGACCCAAGTTGGTCTTGCGAAGATACTCAATACATTGCTGACCAGCTTCGACGGTGTCGGTGACGAAGTTGTCGAGGGCGCCACAGGCCGTGGAGATGGCCACATCGTACTTTTGGTCAATTGCGCCCAGGTTGCCGAGTCTTCCGTGGAACCCGTCGATACGACCGGACTCGCGCATGCGCATCAGAGCGGTGAGAACGTTGCCTTGAGTCTGCGTCTTAGACAAACTTGAGCGAGCCTCGTCCGCCTTCTGTCTGGCGTTAGATACCTTTGCGCGAATCTTGGGTTCGTGGGCATTGAATCGTGTCAACTCGTGCTCTGCCTCCTTTCTCTCTTCCTCCAGCTTGGCCTTCTCGGCCTGGCATTCCTTGAGCTCCTCAGTCTTGGCAGCGCGAGCATCCTCAATGGCGGCAATCTTGGCCTCCGTCTCAGATATGGCCACAGCACCGGCGTTGGCCTTCTCCTCGAGGATGTTCATTTCGCTCTCTGCAACAGCGATGGCTGATTGCTTCTGGTTGATTTTCTCCTTCCAGGGCTCCAATGACTTTTGCTTGACTGCAATCTGGTCGGAGAACTTTTGAGTCTTGCCCTTGAGGCCCTCACGAATAGTGGCGAGCTCCGCCTCCTCTTCTTGCACTCTGATTTCGAGTGATGCGATTTCTTGGGCACGGGTCTCGATCTCCTCGGCGCATTGGGCGATGGTCTCGTCTGCTTCGGTAGCGGACTTTTCGGCGTTGGCGATGGTCTTATCCAGCTTCTTCTGCTTGTCGTTGAGGAACTTCTTCTTCTCGTCAAATTTGACGCGCTCCTGCTCGAACTTGGCCATCTCCTTAACAAGAGCCTCGGTTTCTTTCGCTTGCGCCTCAAACTCCTTGCTTCCACGAGAGTATGACTTTTGGAGCTCCTTGATGACCTTCTCGCCGCCATGATGCTTCTCCAACTCATCGTCAAGCTGTGCCTGCATCTGACTAATTGCTTCCTCAGTAACAGCAACATTGTCGTTGCACTCGCCAATGTACAGCTGGTACAACGCAGACTTCTTTGTTGTGAGCTCGTTCTCGTCGCGGATGTACGCAATAGCCTTGTTCTTCTTGTCTTCGAGACCGTTCTTCTCCTTCTCAACGTGTTGAACGCGACCACTCTTCTCCATGCAGATTTCATTAAGAGTCTCCACCTCGGTGGCGGATTCCTCAATAGGCGTCTTGTACTTTGAAGTGCCGATGATATCCTCCAGGTATTCGAGAAGGCCATCGTCATGTTCGTTGGCAGCCTTGGGCTTCATCTGGGCGATGGACTCGACCTCACCCTGCAGAATAAGGAAACGTTTGTGGTCAAGATCGATGCCGCGGTCGCGAAGGAGGGTAGTAACTGTGGTGAAGTTGGAGGCTTTGCCGTTGATGTAGTATGTGCTAGAGTTGTTTTTGAAGGCTTTACGGGAAATGATGAGATCGGAATCGGGAATAACTTCATGTCCACCGCCGGGCTACGTATGGTTAGTGACTATCTACGCGCTTTATTTGACGCCACTAACCTGATCCATGACTTCCCTGAAGTGCACAGAGACCTCGCAGTGATCCAAATTCGGGTGCTGGGCTGAGTTGTGAATCAAGGCAGAAAGCTTGCCCTGACGCATCTTGCTTGCACGGAAGCCAAAGACGAACAAGAGGGAGTCAATGACGTTGGATTTTCCAGAACCGTTGGGGCCAACAACGGAGGAGAATGATCCGTGGAAAGGACCAACTTCCTGACGACCAGCATAACTCTTGAAGTTGGTAAGAATCAGGTAGGAGATAACCAGGCGAGGCTTGGGGGTTGTGTCCTCGACTACTGGCACGGTTAGGGTGCGCGACTTCAAGACAATGTCCATCGGCTTCTCCATGACGGTGTCCATCGCGCGGACAGGCTTAAATGTGGCCTGGGTCTCATCTGTAACAGGTCTCTGTTCGTTGACTGAAGAAGCTGTGATATCGGCGAGGGGCTCTGCATGTACCCGGGAGGGCTCGGGAGTAGCGGATGGCTTGCGTATGGATGCTGGTGTCGCAGACTTGGTGGAAGCTCTAGGAGCAGTGCTCATCCTGGGCTTTCTAGGAGAGGGCTTCCGGGCTGAAGATGGCGGCTCCTTCTTGCTAATGGTCTGGTCGGGGTCGAAAATTTCGCTGGGCTCTATTGAGGGAGCAACGTCATGCGCCGAGGGGTCTTCGGCGACAGAGGTCTCGTCTACCACAGAAGGTTCCTCCACTGCTGAAGGCGCCTCTGCGATGGACGTTACATCTGCCACCGAAGCGTCCTCCTCAAGCTTCGTGGGCTCCTCAGTCACCGTAGTGTCGGCATTCTTCTTAGGTCTGCCACGGCGGCGAGGTGCTGTCGGAGCAGGCGTTGTCGAGGGGGCAGCGCTCTTGCGGGCGCGTGTTGGTCGGCGCACTGGGCTTTTTGATGGCTCGGGGGCGAACTCTTCCTCGCTTTCTTCCTCCCTCTTCACGGTGGTGTTTGCGATCTCATCGTCGTCAGATGAGTCGACGATGGCCTGGCGGCGCGTTGCACGGCGCGGGCGGGCCGACATTATGCTTGTGGTAAGATTGTAGGTTAGTTGTGTGTGAAGCGAATGAACGCAAAGACGAAGGTGCGCAGGGTATCTTAATCAAGGTGACAAGAAGCCAAGCAAGAATGAAAAAGAAAACGCAGCAGGCGCGAAGTGGTGCCGCGGTAACAGAATTTGGTGATGTCGGATGCGAAAAGGGAAAAGGGAAAACGCAATTGTGTTGTTTGCTTCCACACCTTCCCCCACTTTGATTTGTTTGAATCGCTCACCGATTAGGCCGATTGTAAACAAACAGCCCACACCGCCCGACCCCACCCGCCACAAGGCTGCGGAGACACGTCAAGTCGCGACTGTGGCTGGTGCTCTCAGTTTTCTGAAGTGTGGCTGAAGCTCTGCATCGATCTTCCCCGGCGCAAAGCCGTCGCATTTCATCCCGCCAACTCAAAAAAAGACTACCAAAACAATCCGCCTAAATCTACAGCAAGCTTGTCGTCTCCAGCATCCTGCAGAGGCATTGCTGATCCACCACATCTCAAGATGTTCGACTACACCAACTTCGATCACGTCTTTGGGACGGAGCAGTTTCCTTACGATCGCAAGTCCGTTCAGGAAATCGACACCTACCGCAAGAGCCTCGATGGCGCCCTGTTCATCGACCGAGTCCTGAAAGCCTTGGGCCTCACGAAGTGTACGGTGCCTTCCTATTGCCTCGCAATTTCCTGTGACTAACGTTGAAAATCAGCCAAGACGTACCCTCCCAAAACCGAGAATGCTTTGCGCACGCTACACCAGCAATTATGCGAAGCCACGATGTCAACGCACCACCGACTGTCCATCTTCTACTACATCCTGCTCGACTTTGACACGAGCCAGACCAGATCGCAGGCATCATCAAAGTTTGCAGTGACGTCCGGTGTTCCCAAAAACTATCAGATCTTCATGAAGGGTCTTTGGCTCCTGGACCATGAACAATTCGAGGTACGCTCCTCTGACCTGACCGTTGTCACTAGGCAACAATTCACTTACCAACTACTCGGTCTACCAACAGAAAGCACTTGAGTACATTGCGCACCCTTCTCTAACCACCGATTTCGCCGACGAGATCATGACAGCGCTTGTGCGCAATGCCCCCGACGGCGACTACACCCTGCCTCTATCATACTTCCATACCGTCCAGCCAATTCTCAAGACATCCGAGGCTCTGGAGCTCCTCTTCGACGCCATGTCACGAACTAGCATCACCGAAGCCCTCTACTTCTCCAGAACTCATGCCGATGCTGTCAGAGCACAGCTGTTCCGCCAGCTTGTCTCCAATGTGATTGGCGCTCCTGCGAGCGAAGAGACAGCCGCACGGTCTACCGAGCTTATTGGGTTGCCCTTCGATGCAGCAGAGGAGGCCTGGTTTGAGGAGTTTCTCTCTCGCGAAGACGGAAAGAAGCTTAAGAGAGCGCGAGACACACTCCTCGTGAGAAAGCTGGTGACGGGTCGGCTAAGCGAAGCTGTGCAGGACAAGAACCATGGAGGTGGCTGGGGAGTGGTGCTGGAAGGTGTTAGGAGCGGCCTGGGCGGCCGAGCAGAATGATTGCTTTTCTACTTTCTGAGGATATTGACGGGTGTTCTATCCCATGACGGGGATAAGTGATTGATTTCAGCATAGCGTTGGCGTTCGGGCACTGCCCTCAAATTATACCTGGAATATGAAGTGAGACTGAAAGCCAGACTGGTCTTCATCAAGTTTACTGCTTAAAAACCTAATGACCTGACAAAGGTAGTTACCCCAGCATGGACATCCTGTCATGCATTTGTTGAATTGTGACTATTCACCTCGGTGACGCCAAGGTGTGATGGTTCCACCGAGATTACACCGAGAAATCCCGCGTCTGACTAAGATCCGCGTCGAGTCACACCTTGCGGGTCACTTCCCCGGCGGCCAGCACCGCCCGCCCACACCATGCAGCGCAGTCTCGCTGCGTCAACCGCTTGCGCCGCCTTACACCAATGCACCCGTCCTTCACCGTCTCTCATTTTGCGCGTTACAACTCACTTTTGACTCCCACCTCGTGACGGCGATCTGCGGTGATGATGCTTCGCTCGCTTACCACCTTCCCATCTCTTGTTCCGTTCGGAGTTACCATTGCGTCGGGACGATGAGCAACCCCGCCAAAGGCGTCAAATTTGTCGGCTCCGACTCTTCGGGGCTTCCCTTGAAGCGGAAGCAGGTTCTGCAGGCCTGCGAATCATGTCGCAGAAAGAAGGTCCGCTCAAAACAAAAATGATCCCACTCGACTAAGACGCATTTCTTCTTACATGACAATTATAGAAACGCTGCATCCACGGGGAACCTCCGCCGTTGGAACCCGCGCATGATGGGTGTGCGGGTTCTTCGCCGCCGGACAACGCTGGGTTGGTTTCCTAATCAGGCAATGTTCGAGATTTTGTTAAGCTGACCGAACCCTCTCTTCCAAGATCACATGTCGTCGCCGGCTCCGGTTCACCAAGCAAACATCGTCACTCGGCGTCCGTGACCGCTGACGCCGTGCTGTCCACGACCCCTGTCCGCCGTGAATCTGCTACGGCGGGACATTTGGAGCCAGCGCAGACTCCACAGACGCGTTTCGTTGGCGATCTTAACCCGGAGGGCATGTTCGCCGAGGCCGCCGACTCGGATCCGGCCGCTAACCCTACCCAGAAGGCCGAAGTGGGTGTCTGGCTTCCGTCTCTCAACGCCGCTTCGGCCCAGTCGACGACGTCGGTTGTCTCGCGTCCGTCGGCTATTATCGACAAGGTCTTGCTGCCTTACGTCAAGCAGAATTGTCTCACCTGTGTCCCGCCGGAGAAGGATTACAAACATCTCCACAAGGTGTACCGAGACAAAATCCATCCTATTGTCGGCCTTATCCCTGACGAGGCTTTGGATGATGGCGATTCCCCAGCAGGTATTGTCATGCGACAAGTGATATGTCTAGCTGCTGCCACTGACCCTGACATGAAAAGCCACTTGCGCCTCGCTTCGCAGGGGAACAAGAGACTCTCATACCAAGACTTTTCTCAGACGTTGTCTAGCTCGATACGGGCCATCCTGGACACGAGCTTGATCTCGGATCGGACGATCCACATACGTGCCTTGTGCATGCTATCACTCTATGCCCAGCCTTCAGGTGCTGATGAAGCAGACTTGCCTGCTCAACTCGGCGCCAGGGCCGCGCACCATTCACAGACCCTCGGACTGCACCTCTTTCACTCCAGCAACGACTCTCTCGATACCCTTTTCTGCGCTGTTTGGGCCCTGGACCGAATAAATGCGGCAACGTACGGAAGACCCTGCGTCCTGCACGAGGGTGATATCGGTCCTGGGCTGGACGACTGTTTCCGCAGACAAGCGCCATGCTTCCAACTCTTCCTGTCGGTTGTGCAGTGGCTGGACAAGGTGATTGAGCTCTATCGTCCGGGTGTTATTGCTCAGTCGCTGGAAGCCAAGCCCTTTATCGATCTACCAGTCCTCGAGCCCATGATCCTCGAAGCCAATGCGTTACAGGTTCCCACGCCGCTTCTTGGTATGTTCAAGAACTGTCCTTCTTCCCCTCGTCAGTATGAGGTGCTAACGCTCAATAGCGACCATCGAGGTCTTCTACCACGCCGTCATCATCCTCTCATGCCGCTTATCCAGACCAGGGCCTCCAGCACAATACGCATCATCAGTACCCCCGCCCTCAGCAAACGCAAGACGGTCCCTCGCAGCCGAGCGAATATCCTCCGCGATCCGCCGCGACCATCTTAGCCCCGTCCCCCTCGTCCCATATGCTCTCTCCCTAGCCCTCAGCGTCGAGTACCGCAAAATGCGACACAGCGCCCTCCCAATGTTCCGCGCCCGCGCCCGCAGCGCATTCAAGTCCAATTCGGAGCTGATGAAGAGGTTCGGGGACGTCTTCTGGAGCGCACGGGTCGTCGCGGGACTTGGCGAGCGTATCTTGCGAGAAATGGAGCGGGCTGCAAACTCCATTGCCCAGGAAGGGGGCGCGGCTTTGCCAGCTGCTACTGCTCTCGTCGAAGTTCCTACAAATGGTAAACTTGATGAGCCTCTGGTGGTTGACGGCGCGCCGGCCGAGCCGCCTTCGGCTCCCCTAGCTCCTGCGTCAACCGCTGACCTCCCGGCGCTGGAGGCCATTGACTTTTCGATTGTCGATGCGATGCCGCATCTTGATGTCTTCGGTCATTTCGACCCGAGCTTCAACTTGTCGGCAGTCGATAACGCTTTGGAGGCTAACCTAGATATAGGGCTACCCCTCAACTGGGGTGAGTGGGATCAATTTGCTGGTTGAAGATTCCTCTCCACCTACCGATTCGAATGAGTCGTTCTACAACAGCGAGTAGCAGGCTTCCCCGCGCCTCAGATGCATGAATGGCACAATGGTTGGCTGAGATATCCAGGCTATCGCCAGACTATCAGTCAGGGCATATGGGGCGGATTATCCAGCCCAAAGACTTCTTATACACAGTAACTCTCGCGTCCGCGGGCCACATCCTAAGCTCATTATGCCCGCGTGAACGCTCCGTAAAGCTGTCACAGAAAGCCCGAAGGTCTCGGAGGGTCCGCAGAACATGCATGGCTGCTGTCTTGAGAACAGCTTGACGGACTGATGAGCAACACCGATGAGACTTGAGGTACCCAAGAAGCATCCTAGACATGGTTTACAGTGTTCAAGACACGAGATTCACGTAATCTTCAACAATATCAGACATCGGCATGGGGGGTGTCTCATACACCAAGGGCGATGCGAATGGAAAAGTAAATTTCGCAAGCCGTTCCGTAGAACTTGATGACACGAGATATCCGCCCTTCAATTTTCAAATTGGCCAAATTTGGAAATCAACGCTATGAAAGTCAGTTTACATTATGAGGATCGATCGAATGGAATCTTTTTTATCTCGGAGATCATACGACGGCACAATTAATCAACCCACAGATAAAAAACAACAATGAGCTGTCTGTGGCATTATGTAGGACCACCAATTTTTGTGAGTACACTTGTACTCGAACTCGCAACCCTTTCGACACCCATTACGCTTTACCATTCCACCGCTTGGTCGTGGACACTTAAGATGCTGCTCATACCTACCTAATCCTGGGAATCTGTCGCCTACCTATGTATACTCGCGACTAGAAGTTTGCGGAAAATAGTGAACATCCACGTGCTCTGGCAGGAATACTCAGACGCCCCTCGACCAATGAGCGGCCAGATGCATGATGCTTTCATGTCGATGACTAATCTGCGATGGTCTCCATTTTAATTTGCCGATGGTCCGGTCGCCACTCTTTGCTGACCGCAGCGAAAGCTTCATAGCTCTTTAAGTATTAACAATCGGGCATCTGTCGCACTAAGGGCCAGTCCCTCCCGCAACCTATTCTATGAAATTACAGTATTGAATAACGCGTTGAATATGGCTCCGCCTCTGAATCTGCTGATCCGCGCCCTCGTGGCCTTCGAGGACGTGATTATCCGCCAGGTATGCGACTCCCTCGATCCTCCCCGCCATACGTAGCAAGCTAACCTCGAATCCCAACCTACAGATCCTTAGAAGTCCCGGCTTCCACCGCGGCGTCGGCCGAATCCACCGATACGTTGACGAGAAACGGAATGGGCCTATGCCGCATGAGCCGCTCCGGCAAGGACAGGCAACTGGTACGTCCGACTGTTAGGGTTCTGCTGGGAGGGAGACTCTTGTAGAGAGGGGGGACGCTTGAAGAGAGTATAGCTAACGTTTTGTGCTGTAGCAAATCCTGAAGACCGAGGTTTTCTGCAGCATTTCGTTGAGGAGCTGAAGAACCAGTTCCGGGGAACGACGAATCCGCCTCCACCGAGACCGCCGAAGCGATGAATGATTCGACTGGAGAGAGCAGTACACAATGGCGCGATCTGAGTCGATCTGAGAGCATCTTCACGAGACAGAACTGCATCTTGTAGTCTGGTTAGTTTTGGCGTCCACACCAAAGCTAAGCCAGTGCCGAAATGAACGGTCTAAGGATGCTAGACGGACGAAGCTCCTAAGCGAAGGATACAGCGGTGCCTATGCATTTCATTGATTGGGCCGTAGTGGCCGCCCGGAACTCTACTCAAAAACCACATATTACGATACACCAGCCTTGGGATTGCTAGCGATAGTAGGACACCCGTCTTTGAGGATCACTGGGAGAGCATCACGCCGAGCCCGCGAGGAGCCGTAAGATTCTACCCAACGATGTGGGTCAACATGATGACCAGAGGTTGGCAAGCTACAAGGTATTCATTGCGCCAATTCATGAATTCGAAGAAAGGCCAGGAGAAAAGCTGCCCGATGTGTGCTCAGATCACAGCGGCTCGGCGCTTTCGGTGCGGGGCCGGCAAATCAGGTTCGATTAGCGTGCCGGGAGCCGTCTACAAAACATGAGCTGCGGAGTGCATTCGTCTGATGTTGACGAACTGCACCCCATGACTCGGAAGAAACCGAGCAGCTCGCAGATATCCCCTTACCATCCTAGGCGAATAATTGCCTTTTGGAGATATGTAGTAGCGAATAGCATCATGATCCGAAGAAAGAAAAACAAGCTTTCCATGTTCGGGACCCCTTCAATCTCTCCGTCCCCATATTGTGAATCAAGTAGGTGACAGCGGTCAAGGGTCGAATATGTCAAACCAACCAAGCAACTCATTGCCTGCTCGCTTGCCAACAAGCGTAAATTGACTCCGAACCGCGACTGTCCATCTGGGAAGCCTGCCCCTGGCCTCTAATTGAGGGGTAAGTCGGAGAACGGAGGCAAGCAAGCAAAGTTGCCTCTTTCGGCCAGCGGTAGTCTACGTGATACGACCCTCCATGGTGTCGCGATATTTCCTCTTCCGGGACTCTGAGAGTGACACTCCGCCCTCAAAAGAGAATGGTCTTCGCCTATATGCTGAATACGGGCCCCTTCTGCATCTCCCGTACCTTTCATCGTCTCGTTTCGGAGCACCTTCCGCTCTCTTCTTCGCCGCCAGCATTGCAGCTTTTTGGCTCATTCTATTCGTTAGAATCGCGTTCATCATGATCGCAAGCGATTTTCCACCAAGCGCAGTGCTGCGTGTTTTGGCAGTAGGCCTGGCCTTGTAAGTGAATCTCCGCCCAGTGATGGGGAGTGGATTTCTCATGTGTTTGAATATGAACGAGAGGCAAGTGCTTCGACGTTGCATATATAACCAGCCAGGCTCCCTCGAGACAACTCAAAGAATCCATGTTCTCATGATCCTGTGATCGCGGCAACCAAACACCTTCGTTATTCGCGATGAGATCAGACATCAGCCTTGCCGTGCTGTTGGCACTGGCTCAGACAATCTTTGCCCAGCAAACACCGTACGGCCAATGCGGTGGTAGCGGCTGGACGGGACCGACGACGTGTACGGCCGGATGGCACTGCGAAAAGGCAAACGACTGTAGGTCTCTGTCCAGATCTCTCGTAGACAATATCTAATCCCAGTGCCAGGGTACTCACAGTGTCTCGAGGGGTCTGGCTCCTCGCCAACCACTCTTCTTACGTCAACTTCGAAGCCCCCTGCTGGAACAACTACTACTTCACGCGCGACAAGCTCCTCTCAGTTAACAAGCTCTGTTAGATCTTCATCTGCCAGCGCCGCGCCCACGGCTTGTTCTGGTTCTTTTAGCGACATCTCGGGGGCGGACTACGTCAAGGCTATGAGCCCGGGGTGGAACCTGGGCAACACTCTTGATGCCATCCCTAACGAGGGATCTTGGAACAATCCACCCGTTGTCGAGAAGACGTTCGACGATGTCAAGGCTGCCGGGTTCAAGAGCGTCCGCATCCCAGGTGAGTCCATGTCTATCCCGGCAGTCAGTAAACGTTGATGTTAATGGCCCGGCAGTGACCTACAGTGACCATTTTACCGGTGCAGCTCCCAACTACACCGTTGACGCGGCTTGGCTGCAGCGCGTGTCAGACGTTGTTGACATGGCCACTGCTCGAGGCCTTTACGTTCTCACGAACGTACACCATGGTAAGAGCACCAAGCCTGCTCCATCTTTTGTGTCATTGTGCTCATACGACGCGAAAAGACTCCTGGAACTGGGCCGACGTGACAAAGCCGACCTCAGACGCAGACATCCAGACCCTAAACGACAAATTTTACAACCTCTGGCTTCAAATCGGCCGCAAGCTCGCCTGCAAACCCAACCTCATCTCCTTTGAATCAATCAACGAACCGCCCGCCACAACAGCCGATCATGGCGCCCGCATAAACACCCTCAACGACCTCTTCCTCAAAGCCCTCGCCGATAGCGGCGGCTTCAATACGCGCCGCGTCGTCAACCTCGTCGGCGGTGGCATGGACGCCACCAAGACGACGCAGTGGTTCAAGGCGCCCGCGAGCATCAAAAACCCCTGGGTGCTGCACTACCACGTCTACAGCCCCTACGACTTCATCTTCTCTGCGTGGGGTAAGACGATCTGGGGCTCGGATGCGGATAAGGCAGCGATGAGGAACGAGATGGCGATTGTGAGGGGTAACTTTACGGATGTGCCGTTGGTGATTGGGGAGTTTGACGCGAGCCCATTGAATACCGAGCCCGCCGCAAGGTGGAAGTGGACAGATGAGTTTGTGAGGACTGCGGCGGAGTTGAATACTGCTGTTGTGATTTGGGATAATGGGTTGGATCATCTTGATCGTAATGCGCATACTTGGCGGGACCCGACGTCGCTTGCCATTCTCAACACTGCCGTCAAGGGGACTAAGAATTCCTTGCCCGATAGCACTACGGATGCATCAGCCACGACGCAGTCATCATCCGCATACGTCTGGAACAAAGTTGGCACTGCGCCGGCGGATCAGACGCTCCCCTGGCTGTTTAACGGCAACACGCTGCAATCGGTGAAGACCAGTACTGGAACCACGTTGGCTGCGAACACAGATTACACCACATCGGCGTCCTCGATTACCTTCAAGGCCGCCTTCTTGTCTAAGTACCTGAGTGCTACTGCTGCGCCGGGGAGCAAAGCGAACCTGACTTTGGCTTTCTCTGCCGGGGCGACGTCGCAGGTCGAACTCGTGCAGTGGGATGTCCCGGTGGCGAGTGCGACAAGCTCCAAGGCCGTTGCGGGCGCTGACTTGAAGATCCCCGTCACATACAAGGGACTCAAGACGGTTGCTGCTGTCAAGGCTTTGCGGAGCGATGGGGTTTACTTGTTTGATGACTGGACGCAGTACCTTGGGCCATTGCAGCAGGCTCGCATTGTAAGTCATCATTCTCAACTGGAACTTGAAAATCATGGTCTTCTTGATCCAGGCAATGGAAGAGCACGTACTAATATTGATGATAGACTTTCAACGGGCAGTGGAACTATGACGGCGGCAACATTATTCTGCCTTCTGCTACGGTTCAGGCTGTCGTTTCCGCTGGCAAGGCGACGACGTTCACGTTTGAGTTTTATCCAAGGGTTCCTGGCAACAACATTACTTATGCTTTGAACCCATGAGTAGCTGTGCTGGAGCGAAGTTGCTTCTTAGGTTGTGAGCTTCGGGCAGATCATTATTGATGAAAAGAAAGCTTGTCAAATGTGATTTCAATTTCTTCGTAAATATTCTACAATTTTTACATGTTCTGTAAATAGGTAGTTGATTACACTTATTTTCAAGTTCCTGTGCTTAAGTCAACTGGTACCTCTGATTCCAGACACCAACAGGCCAACTTCGTTTCTGTTAGGCTATCTTGTGGCGCGCCTTGATTGTAGGGCTTTGGGCTTTGGCAAAGTTCATGTTGGTTGCTGTCTCTCACCCCCTGGCATACAAACCAAAGTGGAAATTGTGGGGTCACATTTGTCATGCGGAGTGATTAATGGAAGCCCAACGGACTCGCAACATCACCAACTTCTCCTCATCCAGCAATCCCTTCCCAAACACAGCATCTCAATCTCTGCCATTGCGCCCTGTCCTAGAATAAACAGCGCGCATGGACGGCACGAAGCCATGCTGGGCGTCTTTGCCGCGAGAGTTACACCTTCATATCCTAGAGCACGTCGCGAATGCCCACAGCTCACCGACCTCGCCCACACGCGGGATAGCTCGCTACGCCAGCGTATCCCAAGACTGGCAGGATTTCTTTGAGGGCACGACGTTCAGAAACTTTGTTCTGCGGCTGCAAGATCTCATTCCCTTTAGGGAGCACACGCAAAGCCCAAGAAGGCGCGGCTACATCCGGCACATCTGGCTTCGCCTCGAGGAGCCTCATCCCGAAGAGGATGACCCGGCTTTACCCTGGAATCAACCGCGGAGTCCATTTGCTACAGCTGCGCTATATCTATGGAATACTCTGGCGTCATGGGAAGTTAATCAGGTTGGAGAAGAATTGGCGCTCGAGATAAGCTCCCATACACTGGCGGGGCTCATCAGGTACGACAATTATACGCTAAAGGACGACATCGATCACTACTCGAAGTATCTCGAGACAGGGTCTGTCGCGTCGTACGACGAGATTGAGCCCTTTAGTCACACGAGCCTTCTCTGGATTGCCCACATGGGTCAAGGTCAAAGTATTTCGATGCACTCCGGAGCTATCAAGGCCCTTTATTCGTACGATATCAGGCTAAGCCGTGTAAGGTTGCCACCCGTACAAATCGTCACCAAGCTTCTTATGCGGAGGGCAAATACACGCAACCTTTACCCAGATTCGTTGGGCCAAATCATCAAGAGTCTTCCTCGCTTAAAGGAGATTCATTTTGAGAGGTGGCGGCTCTGCAGCCTAGGAGCGGAGAGGCGTTGGCTTCAAGGTAGGATTTCTCCTCCTACGTGCCACCTCTGACACTCTATTCCTCTTGTTCTATGGAATGAATAATGGCTCATGATACAGTTCTAGCCCTTAGTGACATGTGCCGGCATGGCCTCCCACCTTCGCTAAAGAAGTTTGCAATCCTACACGAGGCGTCAAACACACCCTACTTTGCTCGTGTTTTCTATGGAGGAGTCAAAGTCGAAGAACTAGTAAGCTCCGTGGCGCAGTGTTGTCTTCTTGTTGAGCACCTGGCGCTTTGCTTTATCGTCGATGCCGACGAGTTCCTGAGCAACGCACCTAACTTCCCGGAACTGAAGACGCTTACTCTGACTGCCGAGATGTTTCTTGGCGAGGGCGGCGACAGCGATGAAGCCGTGGAGAGGCGCATAAAGATCAAGACGCTTCTTTTGTTGGCTGCATTGGCGGCTTGCCGGATGCCGAAGCTTGAGCTCATGGAGATTTGGAATGGTCGAGGCGGGCAAGTCAGTATATTTCGCTACAAGGTCGACAGTGGGCTTGCTGAGATTACTTGGAAGAGCACTCAGGACGATGTTGTCATTGATGATGATATGATGAAAGCTTGGGAGGCTACGGCAAGGGTGCATGCGAGTGATGACCTGCGAAAGTCGGTAATACGACTGCCGGATGGCCCGTACACGTATTATGGCTCTGTATTGCCGCACGTGGAGTCGAAGGAGCACTTTATTCATGAGGTCTCCGCGGCCCAGATGAAATAGAATATTTTGCAAACAAACTCATAATGAGGAAGTTATAGAGAACTCAGCTCTGGTACAGACACCCGAAGAATGCTGGCATTCCATGATGTCACGATTAATGCAGCCAGATTCATCAGCCCCCCTACCGTCCTTATCCCAAATACTACCTAACTAACTAGAATTTACGTGTTATTGGCAAGGCGATCTCGTAATGCAGGATGTGAAAACCGCTCACAATGTTTTGATCTCCGAGACCAATTGCATACACCAATACAATGGCGTGAGCTTCATTTACAAGTACACAAAGTAGCAGCGTGTTATTTTAAGGCAGTGTGGTTGTCATTGTCGGGCCCTGGCTGGTATTGCCAAATATTTCGGCCCGTCTCTGCCACTTCTCGCCGTTGAAGGTGATCCCTCTGGCTTCGCAAGTGATCGACCGCGGCGCTCGGCCAGGCTTGGAATTTCCCGAATGCGTCTCAGCCTGTCTCGGGGTCATCCTGCAGATCGTACATGACTTTCATGCTACAAGAGTTTGCATCATTGTGGTACATGTAGTCACCCGTCGCTTCACCAATTCTGTGAAAGCGTCTGGGGTCGACAATGATTCAGCAAGTGAGGATAGCATCCTTGGAATGCCTCTGAATACGGACAATAGGTAGTGCTGATAGGTTCAAGCTGCTACCTAATAGCTGGCGAAATGCATCCCGAAATGCATTTCACAATTAGCCCATTGCATGAATACCTCGTCCTATCCCAGCCTTCAATATTCCTTGGCCGTGGGGCTGTCTTACGTTACCTTCGACACTATCTCCCTCAAGGTCCTCTCATTTTCAAGGCGGCAAAAGCGCCTTTTTAGCGCAAGGTCGTACGGTTGCGCACTGCGCCAGGCGCCGTTGTCCCGTCTTCCACAATCCTCTCTTGACCAATCAGACGGCGCAGCGGCGCACGATTGTACGTTTGCGCACTTCTCGATGATTCCGTCTCCTCTAGTCTCACTGCATTTGGCCAATCTCGTCGAACGGTCTGATTATGTGACAAGGATAGCATCATGGCGTTCGATGCCTGAGATGATTAAAAGTGGTATATGTGTGGAATGAATGACAACTGTCCCCCATCCTTTCTGTCACCGTCGTGGCTACTTTTCACTTCTTTCTCGACATTTCATCTTCCCCAGTACACCCTCATAAGCTATCAACAACACAGGTTGGCATATCCGAATCGACCACGCCCCAGGTCAAGTTCTCAAAAGCCCAATCTAATTTCTGTTTTTATTTCATGCTACGTTCCTTCCATTTGTACTTTCTTTCTCGTCGAACCCGTTGAACACCCGGCACAAATGAGATCCTTTCACCAACGCCGAGATCAAATCATGCTTGCAAATATCCCGAACTCCCGGTCGTACCTTGGCCGTGGCCTCTCATGTGCTATGCTACATTGGCCAAACCCGATAACACTCCTTTCACTGCTCAACCCGGCTCGAGGCTTTCTTTCTTTATTTCACTCCACGATGGAAGTCTATCGTTCTCACGAAGCGCCAGTTGTGGTAGGATTCTCCTCGTCTTCCTGGTTTCCCTGTCTACCCTTTACCCAGCGGTACACAACAGCTACCACGGGCATCGCAAACATGCCAAACACGGCCAGGGCCTTAGCCAGGGGCCAACCTGTCTCAATAATCAGAATCTTTTGGTTCAAGAGGGACACGAGGATATCGTTTTTATCGACGTACTGTTGTTCAGTTTTCGAGATGCACCGGTGACAATACGTCGGCGGTCCGAAGTCTTCGGCTTCAGCGAGAGAATGATCTTTTGGGACAATGGTCAGCCGGAATCGTTGCCTCCGTACATGGTCCACCCACCTGTAGCAAGCAGGTCACAGCCATGGCTACCAAGATCACCCGAAGGAAGAATCTCGTCAGAACCTTGGTATGCGTCCGCGAAGAGAGTAAGTCCAAGCATAGAATCACCATGGCTTGGATTTCTTGACTGACTTGCATGGAGTTACCTCCCACAACAATCAACCAGGCGACAAGAAGGCATTCGACGGACTGAGTACGCCAGATCGAGTCGATGGTCCTGGCGTGACCCCGGAAACGAAAGACGCGCTGGATCTCGGTTCCCACCGCAGCCGACACCACAATCATGGGGACGACATGACGGCTAATGCCGCCGGAGAAGTAATAGATTGCCCCTGGCAAAACACCCGCCAGTGCGAGGCTTGCCCTCAAGCGGTTGCGGCTTTCGTCAAGGACGTTCAGTGCGCTGACTGCGATTCCATATACGCAGCCAAAGCCAAGCTGTGTTGCCATGTCTCTTGTCATCGAGAACTTGGCGTTGAGTGCAAAGACGGTAAAATATACCGGATGGACAATATGTCCCCTCAAGCGAGCATGCTCGCCCTGTTGTCGAAGACTGTACCGCTCAAGAGCGCTTTGATACACACCCTGGAAGAATGTTCCAATCCTTCTAAAGCATGCCGCCAACCGAGTGGCGGCAGCTCGAAAGAAGTTAATGAACATTCTTCCAACCTTTCTTGTCAATGGACTTGTCGCTGGCGCAGTTGATGTCGTCGACGCTGGCGGTTGGTACTAGTGTATCATCGTCAGCTTCATCAGTGCCTCTATCCAAATCTTCACCGAGGTGTACCGATGTTGCGTCTCCATCATCGAGTGATGTCCTGGATCACTCTCCCAACTCTCATACTGCAAGAAAGCCTCGTGCATATGTTGGCTCACCCATCATCACAACATCATTGGGCTGCTCTTTGGACACCATTCGCACCCTCAACTCCAGACAACACACAAGGTATTACAATCTACCTTACCAGGAAAGGGACAAGTAGAAAATACTGACCTGAGGTTTGTGTCTTGATGATCTGATAGGGTTACATTCACGTTTCGAAGCTTTTGGTTGTGCTGGATATTATGATTGGTGATAAGTTGGACCTATGAGAAGAGGAACGTTGAACGCAAGGAAATGGGAGCGCCGAGGAAACATATTTCAAGCCAGCAAGACAGGGGGCCCAGAAGACTCCCAAATTTCGAACGGTCCGTCAACTCGGTCGACGGCATCCTGAGAGCCTCTCCCCCCCTCTTCTGCCCCAGTGCAGACCTCTTCCGCTCTCTCTCCCGTTCCTGGGCCCCTGGCTCCGCGCAGGCGGGCTGCTACCATTTCGTCATCACTTGCTCGTCTTCTGTAGGTTAGCAATCGGTCGGGCCACGCCAATGACAGCATCATTGGCCCAATTCGGCGACTGGAGGTGGCAGCATAACAAGTACTGAGGTCGACCACATCGCCGATGGGCTCCCAAAGAGGCTTTCAGTCTGCGCGCCCCCTTTTCACACATCCGAGGTGATCAAGTTCATGAAGTGAGGGGAAGCACTAACCCTAGCCTCGAATCGCTACATGGTGTCCTGTTCTGACGAATTGGATGGACGAATTAGTCCAGCGAATGCTGATGCCCTTCTGGGCTGTGACTCAACAATTTACAATAAGCATATCCCAGTACAAGAACGTGTTGGTACCTCTCCATATCTCTTGAGTGTAAAACTACAAGACAGAGTACGCGGTAGAGAATGTATCATCTTGAAATTTGTTGCAGCCAATGGCTAGTTCGCCTAGTAGCTTTTCAACAAACGACGTCACCACTCAACCCAATTCGGGGCTTAGCTCTTCCCAGTGTCTCACAGTCGCCAAATTCCATGATACTTTGCCGTCTCCTCTTTCTGTCGCCATCTTTTGTATCTGTTTTCTGGGTTGAGTGCTGCGCTTGATCACAGAGCTCGTCAGTGCTCTGCGTAATTCCTCGCCCAGCCTCTGCTCCAGAGGACACGAAAGGGCTAGTATTCCCGAGGCTGACATCACTTCGTTGTGGGTACTGAAGCTTCCCTCGTTGTTCGGGCGGTTACAAATGAAAGCCTGCTGGACTCAAACACGCTGGCACGCGACTATCTTCTACACAGCTACCAGGCCAGTCGGTTCAACACGGTTCTGTTCCGCACCTCATCAAAAATGGCTTGTCCGCATCTAGCCGGCACACCCAGTGACTGGGCCACTCATCCGGGGCGACAGCCGAGTAAAGACTGCGGATTCAACCTTCAACATACACAATTTCGACAGGATCGGCTCGATGACCCCCAGCACCACAGCCAGACGGCCATGGATACACTTTCAGCTTCCTCGTTAGGCAAACTCCGCCAAAGCACGTGCGAATCGCCACGTGACTTATCGGCGCAACTGTCAAACTTTGCGACTTACGTCAGGTAGCTCCGACCTCCGATCCAAGTCCGGATCATCGGCTTTTCACAGACTACGAGCGTGTTGTTAACAACCCAACAGACTCCCTCCATCGCAGCGCTTCAGGATATATTTGCCTGAAGACTCTGATATTTGTTCTTCTGAGAAGAGACATGTCACGGGTTTCAGCTCAACAAGCCTGGAGAAATCGTTCTCGACCGCTGCCTCGAGCGAAACAGTTCCCCGATGTTACCAATCCGCGACTGTCACTCCATATGCCCGACCATCAAGCAAGAGGCCAAAGAGCGGCAGTGAAGACTCTGCCAGCGACTTCGAGGCGCAATTGTCTTCATCGAGAAAGAGGAAGAAAGAAAGCGGCATAAGACGCCTATTTGCGTGTCCTTTTTACAAGCTTAATCCACTCAAGCAGCGGTCATGTCACAGCGCTACCCTCTCTGAGATCAGATACGTTAAGCAGCACCTACGGCGAAGTCACATGCAACCACTTCACTGCGGTTACTGTAAGGCCATCTTTAATTCCTGCAGCGAACGTGATCATCACCGAGTAGCAAGAGAATGCGCTCATTCGTCTGCATGCGTTGAAGGAATCACTTCAAACCAGGCACGCCAACTACGCTTTTGGTCGGCCAAAAGGGGTAGTTCCCAAGAAGGGCAATGGTTTGCACTCTGGAGAATAGTATTTCCAGACATCCCCTGCCCTCCCTCGCCTTTCGTGGACGCAGGAGACTTTGGAGAGTTCAACCAGCCACTCGCAAATTTCTCAAGGCAATTATCGACATCTTGCCACAGTGGAACACCTGAGATTTTGTCAAACCTGCGAAGAGTAAGAACAAGCTTGCCTTCCGCTGGCATGATTGCGGATTTTAGCCAACCTGACCAAGAAGCTCAGAGCAAGACGAGCTGGAATGGCAACTTCAAAGAAAAACCACCTCTTGCATGTCCCTTTGTCAAGAAGTCTCCTCAAAAGTACTGCTCGTCAAAATGGCGGAGTTGTCATGCACCCGGATGGCATACAGTTCACCGCGTCAAGTAAGTTCAAAAAGGCTCTTGAATATCGTGTCCAACTAATCCTCCATGCAGGGAACATATTTACAGGCGTCATGCTGTAACAATCACCTGTCCTCGATGCTTTGAAGCTTTCGATACAGAATCGGGGCGAGATGATCATTTGAGAGCAGCGGAAACATGTGTAGTTCGTGATACGCCTCCCCTAATGGAAGGCGTGAGTCAAGACCAGGAGCAGAAGCTACGAAAAAGGTCCAAGCAAACAAGCGAAGCGGATAAGTGGAGAGATGTATACCTGATCCTCTTTCCTGACTCGGAGGAAACACCAAGTCCTTGTAAGTTATCACGTTGAGATAAAAACCACCCCGATAACTAACATACCGGAGACCTTGAAAACTGGAAGCCTTCTTTGGAAGAGGAAGATTCGGCAGCTTCAGTACACAGAGAGGTTTTGGGTACAGAATCTACTCAAAAAGGCCGAAGATATCTTGACAAAGAAAATGAGTCTCTTTCCAGCCCACTGCACGCTGGCTGGACTGCACCTCTCGATTATTTGGACTTGATCAAAATCTCATGGAGTGATACGCTCACGGGCGGTGACTGGAACACTGGCAGCAACTTGTTATCAGATATGGGAGCATGGTGCGACAACTCGCCAACGACTTGCATCGACCCACTAAGTTGGCTTGCGGCCCAACAAAAACACGAATTTCCGATTCTTCTAAGCCCTCGTCGGTCAAGTATAGGGTGCCTATTGAACCCGGCCGATGAAGGAATCCAGTTAGGGTTTCAATAGGAAGCCACAGACAGGTCACTGCTAGCCAGTCGGGTTGGATCGCATGAGCTTTGAGCGGCAGTCCGTGTGGCCGCAACTGAGCAACAAGTGGTTAACGCGGTGTCGCAGGCAGTGAACAACGTCTGATCGTACTCGCGAGATCAGGGCTCAGCCTGTAGAATCATGATATGTAATACCAGAAGGACTGAAGCCAGAGTAGAGCCTCCTTATTCTCTAACCTCTACGCACCTCCGGTTCGTGAGTTTTTAGTGCATACCAAATAAAAGCCGTGCTACCTGATTTAGACTAATACAACTCTATCTGCCTCTCGTGAAAATCTTTTGTCTCCGAACATCAGCTGATGAGGCTGACCATTCTCACGCACCATAGCGATGGCGAGGAGCGTAGTGGAACCGTCAGTCGAACTTCTTCGTAACACGACCGGCCAGCTCATGCCGTCAAGAACCCAAACCTCGTCACCAAAATGCGCAATACTCGTCGTCGTGATCACCCGTCGGCCATCTGAGCTGGAAAAGGACTTCCACGGCAGGAACCCATCATGGCCTCTACCAATGGCGCTTCCAAGAACATCAACCTGAGTACCCGCGGCGACCAGCACTCTGCTCTCTTTCCCGTGCCTGTCTTCCAAAAAGTCCAGAGATGCTTTAGAGCTGTGAATTGTGCCTGCACTGCATGCGGATGGCAGCTCCAAGGCGTCGATGAACTTTTGCCTCTCGATGTCCTCCCGCTTATCCCAATCTGGGACCCACGATGGCAGTGCGTCTTTGCCTTCGGGGAGGTCTCGACTGTGTGCCGCCGTCCCTGCTTGTGCCAAGATGTCGAGGCCTCTGTCTTCATGCACGACGATCGCGCGAGCTACATCGATGAGCACCGCCTGGATGCTGTAACTTGCCTCGTACCGGATCGGCACTTCGTTCCCGAGGTTGGCCAGTCCGACAAAGGCATAAAACTTGTCTTTCGGCTGTGATGTTTCGGTGTTTCGTGCGTGTTGAAGAAGATAAGACAAGTTAATCTTATGCTGCTGCCTTTCCCATAGCTCTCGACCCTCTATGACCCTGTTTACGAGTGCTCGACTCGCGTTCGTTGTTCTTAACCGCTGGATATGGTGTCCCATTCCCACTAAACTTGTTCTACTTCTCAACTTTTGCGTCGTCCTTGCCTCGTACCCGGGACAGCAAGGATAGCGAAAGAAGCAACAGCCGAGGGTCCAAGGTACAGCGTACACAGCAGCTTTTAGTACATGGGCTGTGCAAACGCATGAAGAGATGCAACAGCGGGCCGGAGTGCGGGGTTTGTAAGAGAATCGATCATCATAGAAGCAGATAGGACAGCACTCACAGGCTGCCTTGAATGCGTTGCGAAGATGGTCTTTCATGGGCTTGATACTGGCAAAGATCTTGTACCGATGCATGGTGTCATCAGCCTGGTCCCGTTTCTGTAGCGCCTCCCTGCATGCATTGACGGTGTCCAGTTCCATGAAAAGAGACAGGATGGGATGGAGCTGATTCCATGGCATCGAGACCTCACCAGAAAATAGAAAGAAGACATCGGACGCGACAATGAATTCCTGGTAAACCCACGAGCGGCTCCACCAAGAATGGTTGATCACACGGTAAATGTCTTCCCAAGAATCTGCTGGCCATTCTGGATTGACCTTATCTCTCCATCTCCCTGGGAGGTTTGGCTCTGGTGGCGGGTTCTCGTAGAGCATGTTTGGTGATGGCTCGTACCCCTCCGTCATTTTCGCCGCTGTAAGACCCGTCAGCCATTCGAAAATGGGCCGAAGGTTCCTTTCAATCGGCATTGACACGTATACATGTGTAGCGTTCCGGTAGATCTCGCGCATAAAGTTGACTTGGTGCGACTTTTCTGGTAAATCGCTCTGGTTGATGCAAATCTGGTCCACCCAGAGTCGAAGGGGCTGATTCGGAGATCCTTTCTTCCAGAAACCGGCAGCGTTCTCGATTCCCTTGGCCAGATTGGAAAATATGTTCATCTTGATGCCCTCGATCCAGACCGGCACGGTGTCCTTGGGATTGCCCGAGTAATACGAGATGGCGCAATATTTACCAGCTTTTGCTAGGGAAATGGAATGGATCATTCGGTGTATGTTGCCCCCAGTGAGGTCAACATCGAGGAGTCGAATTTCTTCATACTTCTTGTCCAAAGGTCGGTACTTGAACTTGGCGTAAAAGCCCGAGTTTTCAGGCGTGTAAAAGTTTGTAAACGGCGCAGGTTTGGATTTAGACTGCTTGGTCCGAGCCTCTCGAAGCCCAGGTTCCGATTGCTCCATGTGGGATCACTGTGGAAAGTGAGTTCTCGATAGGCGTCATAAGCTGAGAAGTGAAGACTTGATCACAAGTCAGCGTCAAGAGAAGAAGGTGGCGAGCCAGTGGATTAGAAAAGCCAAGTCTGGCTGCTGTGGAGCTGGCGGGGAGCCAGCGCACTTGATCAATGTCATCATATCATTCAGCTGAGTTGCTAGGTTGCATCCCTTTGGTTAATCTTCCCGCTTGTTTTCTGAACCCTGCATGATCGCGGCAAGCTGAAAGGCGGCGGCAAGAATGAGCGGATTGATACGCTGATAGTCCGCCTTTGGAGTTGGACCTGCAGTCCCCCGTGTTCAAGCTAAGCTTCTCTCGGACAGCCTAGCTTGGACCAATACTGATACTGCCTTGCTGCCTATCTCTGTTTCCTTGGCGCCTCATCCCTCAGCGTAGGATCAGCCGTTTTGAAAGGTCACCTGACGGCGACAAAAGAGTCTGGAAGACGATTTTCTAATATTACACTTTCAAAGTATACTGACGGGCAAAAATTACACAGGTGAAGTAAAGTATGGTGTCGAGAGCTGAGGGCTGCTGGAAGAGGCTACTTCGTGCTGGGGGCTTCTCGAACGCTGTGATAAAGTTAGTTAGCTTGTTGTAACCACTGTCTTGGGAGCCTTACCTTCGCTCATAGTTTGACTTATGTACCCTAGTCTCCCCAGATTGTGGTAGTCCGTTATTGTATACCATGTATGGTCACGGCCAATGTCTGCGCCTCTTTGCCTCCAGAGACATGCTCACATTAGAACGTCTCTCACTTGACTGAATCCTGGCCACTCAAAAGTCTACACGCATACAGCAATTATTTGACCCTTGGCTGCTAGATCTCATTTCCCCTTTCCAGACTCCAGAGCAAGCTCCTTCAACTCTGCTACAGCCTCCTCCTCTCTACCAACAGGAACAAACAAATGATCATGATAGTATCCACTAACAGGATTGACCCCCATCCCCTTGGTCGCCAATCTCGTCGCAATGACCGCCATGAACCCCACAGCCTCGAGACTCGAGTGCACGTTGAGCGTAATCATCTTTGACGGGAATGCATAGTCCCACTTACGGGCTGTCGCCGTGTCGAGTGTGGTGATGAGTGTGACGCCTTCGGACTCTCGAAATAGTAGTTGGATCTCAGAGAGGGGCGGTAGTGGGGCATCCGCGGGGAGGGTGACGAAGACGTAGGTTTCCGGGTGGAGGACGGTGGTAAGGGTTGAGAGAAGGGTTTGAAGGGAGGTTTCGCCGATAGGAGTCGTCATTTTGGGGCTTTATGAATTGGCTTGATTGGTGTTAATGTATTCGAAGTGAAGTGAGCAAATGATTGGGTTTTATAGGCACTTAGACTGAGAACTCTTCCCATCGCGATGTCAAAGCCTTAGTCGTGACGGTTTGGAAAAGCGGGGTAGAGGGCCACTATCGACAAACTTTTAGTCAGCAAGGGCGTAGGGACTTGAAAGATGTCAAACGAAGAGCCACTAAAGATGTCAAAAACAAGCGTATGCAAAATCCATCGATTAATACAATTAAGCAAGCCCGCCAGAAACTCCTCACCCTTAATTAATAGACCGAGAACTCATCAAAGTTTCTGGTCGTTGAGAGACACGGAGCGCTTGCTATACACCAAGTAGAACTTTTGAGAACCTTTGACCAAAAACAATGGACAGTCGCACCAGCCCAAACTTTTACATCGCAAAACTAACACGCAGCTCATCCCAACCGAATCGACAACAACACAAAAGCCAAAACACCCGCCCCAAAAATAATAATCAACAACGCAAGAATGACAGCCCAAAACGTATTCCACTTTCTCTTCCTCACCCCCGCAGCTGCCAGCTGCCGCCGGTAGCCCGCGACATCAAAGGACTTATCACTCTTCACCGAGCCCCGCGAGCCGGGGCGCTCCGTGTATCGTACTTGGTAAGGCGACATGTACCCCTGCTTCTCGTACAAGGGCAGCGTGAAATTACTCGAGCACGCGCCGGAGCAGGCGAGGCCGTCGTGGCCGTAGCGCTGGTAGTGGAGGATGCGAGCGAAGTAGGTCATGTCTGGGACTGAGGGGGCCGTGAAGGTGTAGTTTAGGTTGTGGGTGAAGATTTTGGAGGATGGTGTTGTGGATGGAGATGTGGGTTTGCGTGTGAGGTTGTTGTTTGTATTGTTGCGCTCGAACTCGCGGACGAATTTGGCTTTGGGAGGTAACATTTTTGCGGGATCGTGGTGGTCGTGCTTGGCGTGAGGAGGATCGGTGGGAGGAGTGATTTGGGATGTTGGTGAAGAATCTGAAGAAGTCATGGAGGAATTTGGCCGGGAAATTAGGTCTTTTGATTTTGATTGAAAGTTGACTGAATTGAGAGAAGAAAAAGGGGCTGGGAGGGCCTGTTTTTTGATGTTCGTGTAGGACATGTTGGCGGGTTGCGGGCTGGTGTTGCACGCATGCGGCCGTTTTTGTGTTACCGCTCGTGAAGATGTGATGATGCGATGGTGTTGCGGGTGGGTGCGGCAGTTGGTGTGGGTTTTGGTGTTGACTGTGGAATGATGCGGATGCGGCCTGTTCATGAGAATGAAAGCGGGTAGGAAATCGATTGTGAATCACGTCAATAACTCTGTTAGCTGCGTTGGAAGTACTGATCTAAGCCGGGATCTTGTACAGTGCCTCGATGAAGGTAAGAAAGCAGATAACATTCCCATAGTACGTAGTAGATGATGATACACGCCTTTCAGGTTATATGCCCTCAATTGAGCAATATGCATTGACCTCACTTCGACGACGAAGCGTAACGCCCTTCTCAATGTTCAGTAAGAATATTTCCGCTTTAGCGAGCTTCAATTGCTGCTAGGCTTGATCAAGCTCAAAACCGTGTTCGGCGAAATTGGCCCACGTGTATGCGCATGCGTCGAGCTAAGAGTTCAAGTTGAATCCCGTTACATTCCAACGCCCCGCCCGTTTGTCTACCCAAACCCGGCGAAAGCAAAGATAAATCTACAACCGACAAAAGAAATACCGCCGCGACTACCGGCAAACGATTGGAACATGCGCCAAAACGCCTTCCTCTAAATCTTCTGTGAGTGTTGTTTGTGCGCACTCTACGCATGCAATGCCTCAATCCATAGCTCGCACAGCTAACTTCATGCATCAACTTCATCCTCCTCCAGGAATCCGAGCCCGCTGTCATACTTTCTCCTCTTTCTCCCCGATGACCGCCGCGCCAGATCCCCCGCAAGCAGGCCCCTCTTCGCCCCGGACTCCGACCCGCCCGTGACTCCACCTTCCGGTCCCGCATCCTCCGTACCGGCCTCTACCTCCGCCCCGGGCCCCAAAAACTCCCGGCTCATCCCAACAACCCTCTCCAGCTCCCCTCTCATCCCCTCGATAACCCCCTTCGCCGCCTCCCTCTCCCTCACCATCTCCCCCTCCAACCCTCTCTTCTCAACCCTCAAATCTTTAATCCCCTCATGCGCAGCCCTCAACCCAGCATTCACCCTCTCCAACTCCTCCCTCAACTCCCTAACCCTCGCATCCCGCACCGCCAGCGCCGCCCCGCCGCGCCTTGTGACCTCCGCAACCTCCTCGGTCCTCGCTTCCTCAGCTTCGGTAAGCCTCTTCCGCAACGACCGGCCCTGCGCCACCGCGTCCGCAAGCTTCGTCTCTAGCTTCGCGATAACGTCTTCCTTGGCGCGCAGGACCCTCCTCCCAACTTCAACCTGCGCGTCCTTGGTTGCCATTGCGTCGCGGTTCTCGCTCTCTATCTTTCCGACGACGCCTTCTAACTCGCTGATGTCACGCACGTAGCCCGCCACCGCGCCCTTGAGCCTCTCGACGCTGACCTCGAGCTCGCTCACGCGGCCCTCCTTTTCTTTGAGTCCCTCCCTTGCGCGTTTAAGCTCGGTTTCGAGCTCGCCCATCACGGCGACCCGCGCACCGAGTTGTTGGCGGAGAGAGAGTTCTAGCTCGTGATACTCGTCAATCGACGCCTCATCCTCTTTTGCGCGCTTGGCCAGGTCGCGTAGGCGCGTGAGGAGTAGGTCGAGGACCTCTGCGCCGCGGGAGGATAGGGGTAGGGTGATTTCGCCTGGGGTGAGGTACTCCAGCTCCAAACGGGCGGTGCGCAGCGCGGCTGAGAGCGAGGTCACGATCTCGGCGCCGTCGGAGCCGGGGAAGCCCAAGGCGCAGAGGGATGCGTTGAGGTCCTGGAGCGCGGCGGTGCGGTCGGAGATGGTGCGTAGGAGGCTTGTGATTTGCGTCTCGATCGTAGCAATGGAATAATCCGAAGCTGTGTCTTCTGGCGGGACGGCGGAAAGCTTCCGGGATAGTCGCTCAGTCAGAGCAGAGTACGACTCCAGCGTGCCGGTGAGCTTCGACATCTCCAGCCTCAGAGAAGCCAACTCCTCTCCGAGCTGTTTCTTCTCGAAATCAGGGAAGTCAGCCTGCACACCAGCATCCGAAGGCGCCGAAACCATGACTCTCTGCTTCCCCCGATGTGAGAAAGGTGTAGCAGGCCCAGCCGCAACAGGGCTCGTGAGCGGCGGCGTCAAGAACGAAGACCTCACCCGCGTGGGTGTACTACACTCCATCTCCGCCATCGTCGCCTCTCCAAACACCGTCTCGTCGGCATACTGCACCCTCTCCCCACACATCGACTCCGCCTCGACGGTATCCGTCTCCATAAAGTCGTCGGCGAACGGGTCCCGCGCCGCGAGCGTCCAGTCAAAGCAGCTCTTCTGCCTCGCTGACGCCGAGGACCTGTCTGCAAGCTGTGTTCTGAGGTCATCAACCTCTTTTTCAAGAGCCCAAATGCGCTCCGTGTCAAGAATGATAGTGGCATTCTGCAGCTCGTAGATTTCCGCGTCCTTTTGGCGGAGTTGGTCGCGGAGAGTCTGGAGCTGTTCTTTTGCTTGCTTGGCGCTGGCGCGCTTCTCGGCTGTGATGGTGTTCATTTCCTCGCTGAGGCCGTTGCGGCGGATGCGGCGCTGCACACGGCCTGAGAGGACTTGGCGGAGTGGCAGGAAGTGGACTTCGCCGCTTGGGGGGAGATCTGTTGCCGCGCCAGAGGGTGCGTTTGGCATGGAGTGACGGCGGCGTGAGGAGGATGATGATGATGGGGTGGGGGCTCCTCCTCGAGATAGAGATGTGCGGCTGATCATTGGTGTGAGACCTGTTGAGAGGGTGCGGGTTGTTCGTGGTGTTGTTGACCCTGATGGCCCTGGGTCTGAAAAGCGAACTCGGCGTTTTGGTGCTTTGCGTGGTGTTTGGGATAGTGCCGGAGCAGGTGAAGGCTCATAAGCGGGAGCGGGCATGCTCCGGCGTGTCCGCCGTAACGCGATGGGCAGGTCGTCGTTGGTCATGGTGAAGCGACTGGACGTCCTCGGTAGTTGAGCACAGAGTACTCTGATGATACGGGTAAAGGAGGGGGTGAATCCGCATGGAAGCGAAGCAGGCAAGGTCACAATGTTCCCGTGGCAGAACAAGACTGGAGATAAATACGGATGAACACTCCCTTGAACGAGATCAAAGTATCGTTGGACTCTATATCGTATGTCTCGTTCGTCAATCCACTCCCTTCTTTTCATACCTCGTCAGCCAAACATTATGTTGTTGATGCCCAGATGGAGCTGTTGTTTACACACTTCCTATTCAAGAATAGCGCCGCGAGCTCACCCCCAGCCTCTGGACCCACCTCTGCCGGCCCCGCCCGCCCCGCGCTCCGCACCCGCGCGTTCAGCCAATCGTTCCCGTCCCAGCCGCGGTCGTCACAGACAATGCTCGACCAGGCCTGCGACCGTATCGCGTGTTTGGGGGCGTTCCTTATTCTCATTGTTCGCATCCGTTTCTACCATTCTCACGTCGCGACCGACGCGGTCGATGCTGCCCCTGGGCTTGTAAAGTCGCGGTTGCCAACTTTCTCACGCGATCATTGGTCAAGTCATCCTACTGCTCAGTCCAGCTCTCAAGACAACGTTCCTCACTGTTGGAGAGAGGCATCTGCCTGGAAATATTGGATCATTAACTTGTTGCCATGGCGAGCCTTGCCATCCCAATTTTCGCTTTCCTTTATACTCGCAGCGATGGCAAAACTAGCTCCAGAATACCGTCTCACAATAAGACGCGAATGTTGTTTTCTCGATTTCCTTATCCACCTACCGTCCCCATTCCCACACGTGGACCCATGTCGACGCCAATTCAACGGCAGTCGACCATTGGATGCCACCCTGCATCTTGGCCCGCCCTCTGCATCTACTTTGGCTTCAGGAATCTCCACCACACACATCCCACCACCTCTCACGCACACAATTCACCGCTGCTGCATTGATATGTGCAAATTTCGGGCCGCTGCTTCAACAAGGTCTGGTGGTGTAGTTGGTTATCACGTCAGTCTAACAGTTCGAGAGAATTCCTGCTCCCGTCTGCCACACTGAAGGTCTCCGGTTCAAGTCCGGGCTAGATCATACCATGGGCGATTGGTTTAGTGGTATAATGACCGCTTAGCATGCGGTAGGTCCTGGGTTCGATTCCCAGATCGTCCATCCTTTTTGAAGTCTAGGCGTGATACTACTCCTAGAGGAGTTGTCAACTTCTTTTTCCTTGAGTAGGTGGAGGATTCATCGGTCCCAGTACTCGGGCTGGCTTTTCTGGGTATCTGAGATTAAGAAATAGCTTTTGTGCTAAATATTAGTACCCATAGCAAAACAGGTGGATCGAATCCAACAATTCTGGTGATAACGAACTTCAAGTAAACCGACATTCTGTTAATTTCGCAGTTAAAAACGAAACATGGCTAAGTGCCCGCCAACAGTTTGATATATCTACAGACCGCAGGTGGCCCCTGCGGCGCTGTCAATGCAACATCAAGCAACTGTCCAATCTCGAATCGGATGCCCCCAACTCTAAACTGCAGGCCTTATCTCATGCCATCATGTGATTCGATCACTTGTTGTTGTTGTTGTTGTTGTATTTAACGCCGTGGCGGCCGGGCTAGAGCCCTTACCGCAGACCTCCCGAAGGGTATATGGCGTGGAGGGCCGTGAGCCAAGGCTACCTACTCTACAGTACGTCGTCTCTTTACATCGTCCTCCAAATCATGCCTTGTGGCCACTACGCGTTCTGTCTGTCCCCGGTTCCCGCTGGTGCCCCAGTTTCATTCTTTCCCAAATCGTCCCTTGGAATCGGGAGGTTCTTTGTAGTCCGCACTCACATCTACCTAGGTGTGGATGCTGCTACCGCAGACAGATCTTCTGGAAGAAGTCCGTCACGCGGAGAAAGGCCTCGAAGCCTCGTGGGTCGGTGATTAATCTCTTGAAGTAGGCCTCGAGAGATCCCATAGGACCTATGGGCTCGGGCATACTGCGAGAGTGGAGGGTCGGCCACCGTTGCCTCCTCGCCAGCGTTAGTCGACAGTAGACCAGGTGGTCCACGTCTTTCGCCTCTCCACAAGAGCACATCATTAGAGCGTCGTCGTGGTTGAAACGTCGGTGATATTGCTCGAAGTCCCCGTGACCCGATCGTGCCGCCAGCAGGTGATGTAACGTAGCCCGCGGCAAGGCCAGTTCAGGAGGGCTGGACAGAGCTGCCTCAAGCCCCAAGTCCGCGTACCGCGGCCTTCGCTCTTTATACCACCATCTCCTGTGCTGGCTTTGTAATTTTTCCCTTGCAAGCCGCTTGATGCCCGCTAGTGTTGCCATTTGACCCATCCGCGCCGGCAGTGTCGTTCCTTCTTTGGCCAGCCGGTCCGCGGCCTCGTTTCCTTCGATGCCCTGGTGTCCCGGGGACCAGTGCGTCCGTATATCAAATATCCTGGCCGCTTCTTGGATTTCGAGGAACGCGTCTTGTGACGAGTCCGGCGCCTTGCCGCGGATGCCTTGTATAACGCTGGTGTTGTCGATACATATGTGGATTGGATGACCGCGATTGGTGAGCAGAGCCCTTCTGAGGCCGGTTCGCGCCCCTTCGACCTCGGCGTCGAACACTTCTGCTAGTCCGAGTCGGCCGCACCCTTGCGCTATGCGTTTGGAGTCTCGGTAGATGACGAAGCCGTACCCCACGGCTCCGTTCGTCGCCCTGGAGCCGTCCGAGAAGACGATCATATGGCTTTCCGGTACTGTCTTTAGCCAGCGCTCGAAAGCTTTCGCAGCCTCTTCTTTGCATTGAACTACTATCTGATCCTGTGAGCTTGGCAGGTACTGTGATTGGAGGAACGTTGGTCTTCCGCATCTTGGCAGAAGTTCAGCCGTCCGTTGTAGTCTCGTCTGTTGCTGTCCCTGCTGGGAGAGCCGCGCGACTAGCGGGTGTCGGCGATCAATCCTCTGTAGTCGGACTGCGGCCCGTAAACGGACGCCTTCTAAGGCGACTTTGGCTGACGGTAAGCCGGCGTCTCGGAGGAGGCTACTGGTTGGCGTTGTCCTCCAGACAGGGAACGATCC